>NW_027308257.1:0-141298 GCF_047496885.1 Scyliorhinus torazame
ACACTGAGTGTGAGGGGTCACTGAGTGTGAACACTGAGTGTGAGAGGTCACTGAGCGTGAACACTGAGTGTGAGAGGTCACTGGTGTGAACACTGACTGTGAGAGATCACTGAGTGTGAACGCTGAGTGTGAGAGGACACTGGGTGTGAACGCTGAGTGTGAGAGGTCACTGGGTGTGAACACTGAATGTGAGAGGTCACTGGGCGTGAACACTGAGTGTGAGAGGTCACTGAGTGTGAACACTGAATGTGAGAGGTCACTGGGCGTGAACACTGAGTGTGAGAGGTCACTGAGTGTGAACACTGAGTGTGAGAGGTCACTGGTGTGAACACTGACTGTGAGAGGTCACTGAGTGTGAACGCTGAGGTGTGAGAGGCCACTGGGTGTGAACGCTGAGTGTGAGAGGTCACTGGGCATGAACACTGAGTGTGAACACTGACTGTGAGAGGGAGTGAGACGCTGAGTGTGAGGTCACTGAGTGTGAACGCTGAATGTGAGAGTCACTGGGCGTGAACACTGAGTGTGAGAGGTCACTGAGTGTGAACACTGAATGTGAGAGGTCACTGGGCGTGAACACTGAGTGTGAGAGGTCACTGAGTGTGAACACTGGAGTTGAGAGGTCACTGGGCGTGAACACTGAGTGTGAGAGGTCACTGAGTGTGAACACTGAGTGTGAGAGGTCACTGGGTGTGAACACTGAGTGTGAACACTGACTGTGAGAGGTCACTGAGTGTGAACGCTGAGTGTGAGAGGACACTGGGTGTGAACGCTGAGTGTGAGAGGTCACTGGGTGTGAACACTGAGTGTGAACACTGACTGTGAGAGGGAGTGAGACGCTGAGTGTGAGGTCACTGAGTGTGAACGCTGAATGTGAGAGGTCACTGGGCGTGAACACTGAGTGTGAGAGGTCACTGAGTGTGAACACTGAATGTGAGAGGTCACTGGGCGTGAACACTGAGTGTGAGAGGTCACTGGGTGTGAACACTGAGTGTGAACACTGACTGTGAGAGGTCACTGAGTGAACGCTGAGTGAGAGGACACTGGGCGGTGAACACTGAGTGTGAGAGGTCACTGGGTGTGAACACTGAGTGTGAGAGGTCACTGGGTGTGAACACTGAGTGTGAACACTGACTGTGAGAGGGAGTGAGACGCTGAGTGTGAGGTCACTGAGTGAACGCTGAATGTGAGAGGTCACTGGGCGTGAACACTGAGTGTGAGAGGTCACTGAGTGTGAGCACTGAGTGTGAGAGGTCACTGGGTGTGAACACTGAATGAGAGGGAGTGAGACGCTGAGTGTGAGGTCACTGAGTGTGAACGCTGAATGTGAGAGGTTACTGGGCGGTGAACACTGAGTGTGAGA
Organism: Scyliorhinus torazame; assembly: GCF_047496885.1. NCBI lineage: Eukaryota > Metazoa > Chordata > Chondrichthyes > Carcharhiniformes > Scyliorhinidae > Scyliorhinus > Scyliorhinus torazame. The sequence goes on from NW_027308257.1 coordinate 1,361, forward strand.
GGTCACTGAGTGTGAACACTGAATGTGAGAGGTCACTGGGCGTGAACACTGAGTGTGAGAGGTCACTGAGTGTGAACACTGAGTGTGAGAGGTCACTGGGCGTGGACACTGAGTGTGAACACTGAGTGTGAGAGGTCACTGGGCGTGGACACTGAGTGTGGACACTGAGTGTGAGAGGTCACTGGGCGTGAACACTGAGTGTGAGAGGTCACTGGCGTGAACACTGAGTGTGAGAGTCACTGAGCGTGAACACTGAATGTGAGAGTGTCACTGGGCGTGGACACTGAGTGTGAACACTGAGTGTGAGAGGTCACTGGGCGTGAACACTGAGTGTGAACACTGAGTGTGAGAGGTCACTGGGCGTGAACACTGAGTGTGAGAGGTCACTGGGTGTGAACACTGAGTGTGAGAGGTCACTAGGCGTGGACACTGAGTGTGAGAGGTCACTGGGCGTGGACACTGAGTGTGAACACTGAGTGTGAGAGGTCACTGGGCGTGAACACTGAGTGTGAGAGGTCACTGGGTGTGAACACTGAGTGTGAGAGGTCACTGGGTGTGAACACTGAGTGTGAGAGGTCACTAGGCGTGGACACTGAGTGTGAGAGGTCACTGGGCGTGGACACTGAGTGTGAACACTGAGTGTGAGAGGTCACTGGGCGGTGAACACTGAGTGTGAGAGGTCACTGGGTGTGAACACTGAGTGTGAGAGGTCACTGGGCGTGAACACTGAGTGTGAGAGGTCACTGGGTGTGAACACTGAGTGTGAGAGGTCACTGGGTGTGAACACTGAATGTGAGAGGTCACTGGGCGTGGACACTGAGTGTGAACACTGAGTGTGAGAGGTCACTGGGCGTGAACACTGAGTGTGAACACTGAGTGTGAGAGGTCACTGGGCGTGAACACTGAGTGTGAGAGGTCACTGGGTGTGAACACTGAGTGTGAGAGGTCACTAGGCGTGGACACTGAGTGTGAGAGGTCACTGGGCGTGGACACTGAGTGTGAACACTGAGTGTGAGAGGTCACTGGGCGTGAACACTGAGTGTGAGAGGTCACTGGGTGTGAACACTGAGTGTGAGAGGTCACTGGGTGTGAACACTGAGTGTGAGAGGTCACTGGGCGTGAACACTGAATGTGAGAGGTCACTGGGCGTGAACACTGAGTGTGAGAGGTCACTGAGCGTGAACACTGAGTGTGAGAGGTCACTGGTGTGAACACTGAATGTGAGAGGTCACTGGGCGTGAACACTGAGTGTGAGAGGTCACTGAGCGTGAACACTGAGTGTGAGAGGTCACTGGGTGTGAACACTGAGTGTGAGAGGTCACTGGGTGTGAACACTGAATGTGAGAGGTCACTGGGCGTGAACACTGAGTGTGAGAGGTCACTGGGTGTGAACACTGAATGTGAGAGGTCACTGGGCGTGAACACTGAGTGTGAGAGGTCACTGAGCGTGAACACTGAGTATGAGAGGTCACTGGGTGTGAACACTGTCTGTGAGAGGTCACTGGGTGTGAACACTGAATGTGAGAGGTCACTGGGCGTGAACACTGAGTGTGAGGGTCACTGAGTGTGAACACTGAGTGTGAGAGGTCACTGAGCGTGACACTGAGTGTGAGAGGTCACTGGGTGTGAACACTGACTGTGAGAGATCACTGAGTGTGAACGCTGAGTGTGAGAGGACACTGGGTGTGAACGCTGAGTGTGAGAGGTCACTGGGTGTGAACACTGAATGTGAGAGGTCACTGGGCGTGAACACTGAGTGTGAGAGGTCACTGAGTGTGAACACTGAATGTGAGAGGTCACTGGGCGTGAACACTGAGTGTGAGAGGTCACTGAGTGTGAACACTGAGTGTGAGAGGTCACTGGGTTGTGAACACTGACTGTGAGAGGTCACTGAGTGTGAACGCTGAGTGTGAGAGGCCACTGGGTGTGAACGCTGAGTGTGAGAGTCACTGGGCATGAACACTGTGTGTGAACACTGACTGTGAGAGGGAGTGAGACGCTGAGTGTGAGGTCACTGAGTGTGAACGCTGAATGTGAGAGGTCACTGGGCGTGAACACTGAGTGTGAGAGGTCACTGAGTGTGAACACTGAATGTGAGAGGTCACTGGGCGTGAACACTGAGTGTGAGAGGTCACTGAGTGTGAACACTGAGTGTGAGAGGTCACTGGGCGTGAACACTGAGTGTGAGAGGTCACTGAGTGTGAACACTGAGTGTGAGAGGTCACTGGGTGTGAACACTGAGTGTGAACACTGACTGTGAGAGGTCACTGAGTGTGAACGCTGAGTGTGAGAGGACACTGGGTGTGAACGCTGAGTGTGAGAGGTCACTGGGTGTGAACACTGAGTGTGAACACTGACTGTGAGAGGGAGTGAGACGCTGAGTGTGAGGTCACTGAGTGTGAACGCTGAATGTGAGAGGTCACTGGGCGTGAACACTGAGTGTGAGAGGTCACTGAGTGTGAACACTGAATGTGAGAGGTCACTGGGCGTGAACACTGAGTGTGAGAGGTCACTGGGTGTGAACACTGAGTGTGAACACTGACTGTGAGAGGTCACTGAGTGAACGCTGAGTGAGAGGACACTGGGCGTGAACACTGAGTGTGAGAGGTCACTGGGTGTGAACACTGAGTGTGAGAGGTCACTGGGTGTGAACACTGAGTGTGAACACTGACTGTGAGAGGGAGTGAGACGCTGAGTGTGAGGTCACTGAGTGAACGCTGAATGTGAGAGGTCACTGGGCGTGAACACTGAGTGTGAGAGGTCACTGAGTGTGAGCACTGAGTGTGAGAGGTCACTGGGTGTGAACACTGAATGAGAGGGAGTGAGACGCTGAGTGTGAGGTCACTGAGTGTGAACGCTGAATGTGAGAGGTTACTGGGCGTGAACACTGAGTGTGAGAGGTCACTGAGTGTGAACACTGAATGTGAGAGGTCACTGGGCGTGAACACTGAGTGTGAGAGGTCACTGAGTGTGAACACTGAGTGTGAGAGGTCACTGGGTGTGAACACTGAGTGTGAACACTGACTGTGAGAGGTCACTGAGTGTGAACGCTGAGTGTGAGGACACTGGGTGTGAACACTGAGTGTGAGAGGTTACTGAGTGTGAACACTGAGTATGAGAGTTCACTCAGTGTGAACGCTGAGTGTGAGAGGGAGTGAGGCGCTGAGTGTGAGGTCACTGAGTGTGAATGCTGAGTGTGAGAGGTCACTGGGTGTGAACACTGAGTGTGAGGTCACTGAGTGTGAACACTGAGTGTGAGAGGGAGTGAGATGCTGAGTGTGAGGTCACTTGGTGTGAACGCTGAGTGTGAGAGGTCACTGCGTCGGAATGCTGAGTGTGAGATGTCACTGAGTGTGAGAGGTCACTGGGTGTGAACACTGAGTGTGAGAGGTCACTGAGTGTGAACACTGAGTGTGAGAGGTCACTGCGTGTGAACACTGAGTGTGAGAGGTCACTGAGTGTGAACACTGAGTGTGCGAGGGAGTGAGACGCTGAGTGTGAGGTCACTGAGTGTAACCACTGAGTGTGAGAGGTCACTGGGCGTGAACACTGAGTGTGAGGTCACTGAGTGTGAGAGATCACTGAGTGTGAGAGGTCACTGAGTGTGAACGCTGAGTGTGAGAGGGAGTGAGATGCTGTGTGTGAGGTCACTTGGTGTGAACGCTGAGTGTGAGAGGTCACTGCGTGGGAGCGCTGAGTGGGAGAGGTCACTGAGTGTGAACACTGAGTGTGAGAGGTCACTGAGTATGAACGCTGAGTGTGAGAGGTCACTGGGTGTGAACACTGAATGTGAGAGTTCACTGAGTGTGAACACTGAGTGTGAGAGGTCACTGAGTGTGAACACTGAGTGTGAGAAGGAGTGGGGAACGAAATGTATCGGAGCGAGGGCTGTTCAGGAATGCAAGTTTCAACAACCTGTGCACACCCACACCCTCCACTCCCCTCTGACCCCATTCCCTCCCCCTGACCCCATTCCCTCCCCTCTGATCCCATTCCCTCCCCTCTGACCCCATCCGCATCCCCTCCCCTCTTACCCCATCCCCTCCACTCCCCTCTGACCCCATCGCCTCCACTCCCCTCTGACCCCATTCCCTCCCCTCTGACCCCATTCCCTCCCCTCTGACCCCATCCCTTCCACTCCCCTCTGACCCCATCGCCTCCACTCCCCTCTGACCCCATTCCCTCCCCTCTGACCCCATTCCCTCCCCTCTGACCCCATCTCCTCCACTCCCCTCTGACCCCATCGCCTCCACTCCCCTCTGACCCCATGCCCTCCCCTCTGACCCCATTCCCTCCCCTCTGACCCCATTCCATCCCCTCTGACCCACTCCCCTCTGACCCCATCGCCTCCACTCCCCTCTGACCCCATTCCCTCCCCTCTGACCCCATTCCCTCCCCTCTGACCCCACCCACATCCCCTCCCCTCTGACCCCCTCCACTCCCCTCTGACCCCATCCCCTCCACTCCCCTCTGACCCCATCCCCTCTACTCCCCTCTGACCCCCTCCATTCCCCTCTGACCCCCTCCATTCCCCTCTGACCCCATCATTTCCACTCCCCTCTGACCCCCTCCACTCCCCTATGACCCCATTCCGTCCCCTCTGACCCCATTCCCTCCCCTCTGACCCCACCCACATCCCCTCCCCTCTGACCCCCTCCACTCCCCTCTGACCCCATCCCCTCCACTCCCCTCTGACCCCATCCCCTCTACTCCCCTCTGACCCCCTCCATTCCCCTCTGACCCCCTCCATTCCCCTCTGACCCCCTCCATTCCCCTCTGACCCCATCATTTCCACTCCCCTCTGACCCCCTCCACTCCCCTGTGACCCCATCCCCTCTTCCAATCTCATCTCTTGATATATATTCACAAACCCTCTGACCTGAATTTGAACAATCTGTACTCAGCAGGAAGCTCAGCTTTCAGCCCTTACGCCCCGCACCTCAATGAATTGTCAACTCAGCACAATATTCCGCTGCCTTTGACTCAGGGCTCGTCCATTTACCAGAACCCCCACCCCCCCACACACCAGCAAACCCTTTCATCAGCCTCCAGTATTCTCCCTCCACCTTCTGCCTCATTCTTGTATTTGATATTTTCATTGGGAACTGTCGACAGAACATCAGGCATCTAAGTTTCACTGCCCCCCTCACTCACTCACTCACAACCTCCAACACCGAGAAGGACAAGAGCAGCATATACCTGACAACACCTCCACCTGTAAGTTCCCCTCCAAGCCACACACCATCCCGACTTGGAAATCTAACGTCGTTCCTTCATTGTCATGGGTCAAAATCCTGGAACTCCCTCCCTAACAGCACTGTGGGTGTACCTACACCAGATAGACTGCAACAGTTTAGGAAAGCAGTTCAACACCACCTTCTCAGGGGCAATTAGGAATGGGCAATAAATTCTAGCCGAGCCAATGACACCCGTATTCAATGAAGGATAATCAATTACTTTAAAAATCACAAGAGATGTAACATCTGCCCTCCAGCAGAGGGCAGTAGAGCGGAGCCGCTGATTGGTGTTGCAAGGGAAATTTGCATTCCTCCGTCGTGGTCACCCTAATTTGAAGGTGTACCTGAGCTAAAGACCCTAGCTGTTCGAGTGAACACAAGCATCCAGCAGAGGGCAGTAGAGCGGAGCTGCTGATTGGTGTTGCAAGGGAAATTTGCATACCTCCGTCGTGCATACCTGCGAGTCAGGTCAGGAGAGCTGCGAGTCAGAGCGGAGATTTTAAAAGATCGCGGCCTAGTTTCGGGAGCCGTTCAGAGGAGGAGGAGCAGTCTCTGTCAGGGAGAGAACCTGAGAACATCTAAGATACTCAGAAGGTAAGTAAGTGATTTTTACTCATTTTTACTTTTATACCTTTTTCAAATTGTGTGTGTCGGGGGAAACAGAAAAGCTGTGACCTGAGTGGCTGGTTGGGAATCTACACTAAATTAAAAAAATTAAGCATTGGTAACTAATTAAACATAATTACTGAATTATAATTTAGAGGGGTATCTAAGCGAGAGATCGGAGAGTACTATATTTAGCTTTCGCATTTATATTAGAAATCTAGTGCTAGGAAACAGATAGTTAACAGTAACTTTAAAAAATATATATATATATTTAAAACATTTCAAAACTTTTAATTTTAATTAATTGACGCAATGTCAGTTAGAGGGGTGCAGTGCTCTGACTGTGAGATGTGGCAGGTCCGGGAGGCTTCATCTGCAGAAAGTGCACCCAACTGGAGCTCCTCACAGACCGCATGGTTCGGTTGGAGCAGCAATTGGATGCACTTAGGAGCATGAAGGTGGCGGAAAGCGTCATAGATCGCAGTTATATAAATGTGGTCACACCCAAGGTGCAGGCAGAGAAATGGGTGACCACCAGAAAGGGCAGGCAGTCAGCGCAGGAATCCCCTGTGGTTGTCCCCCTCTCGAACAGGTATACCCCTTTGGATACTGTCGGGGGGGGTAGCCTATCAGGGGAAAACAGCAGCAGACAGAGCAGTGGCACTACAGCTGGCTCTGATGTTCAGAAGGGAGAGTCAAAGCGCAGAAGAGCAATAGTAATAGGGGACTCTATATTCAGGGGCACAGATAGGCGCTTCTGTGGACGTGAAAGAGACTCCAAGATGGTATGTTGCCTCCCTGGTGCCAGGGTCCAGGATGTCTCCGAACGGGTAGAGGGCATCCTGAAGGGGGAGGGCAAACAGGCAGAGGTCGTTGTACATATTGGTACTAATGACATAGGCAGGAAGGGGCATGAGGTCCTGCAGCAGGAGTTCAGGGAGCTAGGCAGAAAGTTAAAAGACAGGACCTCGAGGGTTGTAATCTCGGGATTACTCCCTGTGCCACGTGCCAGTGAGGCTAGAAATAGGAAGATAGAGCAGCTAAACACGTGGCTAAACAGCTGGTGTAGGAGGGAGGGTTTCCGTTATTTGGACCACTGGGAGCTCTTCCGGGGCAGGTGTGACCTATATAAGAAGGACGGGTTGCATCTAAACTGAAGAGGCATAAATATCCTGGCCGCGAGGTTTGCTAGTGTCACACGGGAGGGTTTAAACTAGTATGGCAGGGGGGTGGGCACGGGAGCAATAGGTCAGAAGGTGAGAGCATTGAGGGAGAACTAGGGAATAGGGACAGTGGGGCTCTGAGGCAAAGCAGACAGGGAGAAGTTGCTGAACACAGCGGGTCTGGTGGCCTGAAGTGCATATGTTTTAATGCAAGAAGTATTACGGGTAAGGCAGATGAACTTAGAGCTTGGATTAGTACATAGAACATAGAACATAGAACAATACAGCGCAGTACAGGCCCTTCGGCCCACGATGTTGCACCGAAACAAAAGCCATCTAACCTACACTATGCCATTATCATCCATATGTTTATCCACGTACTTGGAACTATGATGTTGTTGCCATTACAGAGACCTGGTTGAGGGAAGGGCAGGATTGGAAGCTAAACGTTCCAGGATTTAGATGTTTCAGGCGGGATAGAGGGGAATGTAAAAGGGGTGGCGGAGTTGCGCTACTGGTTCGGGAGAATATCACAGCTGTACTGTGGGAGGACACCTCAGAGGGCAGTGAGGCTATATGGGTAGAGATCAGGAATAAGAAGGGTGCAGTCACAATTTTGGGGGTTTACTATAGGCCTCCCAACAGCCAGCGGGAGATAGAGGAGCAGATAGGTAGACAGATTTTGGAAAAGAGTAAAAACAACAGGGTTGTGGTGATGGGAGACTTCAACTTCCCCAATATTGACTGGGACTCACTTAGTGCCAGGGGCTTAGACGGGGCGGAGTTTGTAAGGAGCATCCAGGAGGGCTTCTTGAAACAATATGTGGACAGTCCAACTAGGGAAGGGGCGGTACTGGACCTGGTATTGGGGAATGGGCCCGGCCAGGTGGTAGATGTTTCAGTAGGGGAGCATTTCGGGAACAGTGACCACAATTCAGTAAGTTTTAAAGTGCTGGTGGACAAGGATAAGAGTGGTCCTAGGATGAATGTGCTAAATTGGGGAAAGGCTAATTATAACAATATTAGGCGGGAACTGAAGAACATAGATTGGGGGTGGATGTTTGAGTGCAAATCAACATCTGACATGTGGGAGGCTTTCAAGTGTCAGTTGAAAGGAATTCAGGACCGGCATGTTCCTGTGAGGAAGAAGGATAAATACGGCAATTTTCGGGAACCTTGGAGAAGGAGAGATATTGTAGGCCTCGTCAAAAAGAAAAAGGAGGCATTTGTCAGGGCTAAAAGGCTGGGAACAGACGAAGCCTGTGTGGAATATAAGGAAAGTAGGAAGGAACTTAAGCAAGGAGTCAGGAGGGCTAGAAGGGGTCACGAAAAGCCATTGGCAAATAGGGTTAAGGAAAATCCCAAGGCTTTTTACACGTACATAAAAAGCAAGAGGGTAGCCAGGGAAAGGGTTGGCCCACCATAGGCAAGGGAATCTATGTGCAGAGCCAGAGGAAATGGGCGAGGTACTAAATGAATACTTTGCATCAGTATTCACCAAAGAGAAGAAATTGGTAGATGTTGAGTCTGGAGAAGGGTGTGTAGATAGCCTGGGTCACATTGAGATCCAAAAAGACGAGGTGTTGGGTGTCTTAAAAAATATTAAGGTAGATAAGTCTCCAAGGCCTGATGGGATCTACCCCAGAATACTGAAGGAGGCTGGAGAGGAAATTGCTGAGGCATTGACAGAAATCTTTGGATCCTCACTGTCTTCAGGTGATGTCTCGGAGGACTGGAGAATAGCCAACGTTGTTCCTCTGTTTAAGAAGGGTAGCAAGGATAATCCAGGGAACTACAGGCCGGTGAGCCTTACTTCAGTGGTAGGGAAACTACTGGAGAGAATTCTTCGAGACAGGATCTACTTCCATTTGGAAGCAAATGGACGTATTAGTGAGAGGCAGCATGGTTTTGTGAAGGGGAGGTCGTGTCTCACTAACTTGATAGAGTTTTTCGAGGAGGTCACTAAGATGATTGATGCAGGTTGGGCAGTGGATGTTGTCTATATGGACTTCTGTAAGGCCTTTGACAAGGTCCCTCATGGTAGACTAGTACAAAAGGTGAAGTCACACGGGATCAGGGGTGAGCTGGCAAGGTGGATACAGAACTGGCTAGGTCATAGAAGGCAGAGAGTAGCAATGGAAGGATGCTTTTCTAATTGGAGGGCTGTGACCAGTTGTGTTCCACAGGGATCAGTGCTGGGACCTTTGCTGTTTGTAGTATATCATAGATTATCATAGAATTTACAGTGCAGAAGGAGGCCATTCGGCCCATCGAGTCTGCACCGGCTCTTGGAAAGAGCACCCTACCCAAGGTCAACACCTCCACCCTATCCCCATAACCCAGTAACCCCACCCAACACTCAGGGCAATTTTGGACACTAAGGGCAATTTATCATGGCCAATCCACCTAACCTGCACATCTTTGGACTGTGGGAGGAAACCGGAGCACCCGGAGGAAACCCACGCACACACGGGGAGGATGTGCAGACTCCACACAGACAGTGACCCAAGCCGGAATCGAACCTGGGACCCTGGAGCTGTGAAGCAATTGTGCTATCCACAGTGCTACCGTGCTGATATATAAATGATTTGGAGGAAAATGTAACTGGTCTGATGAGTAAGTTTGCAGACGACACAATGGTTGGTGGAATTGCGGATAGCGATGAGGACTGTCAGAGGATACAGCAGGATTTAGATTGTTTGGAGACTTGAGTGGAGAGATGGCAGATGGAGTTTAATGTGGACAAATGTGAGGTAATGCATTTTGGAAGGTCTAATGCAGGTAGGGAATATACAGTGAATGGTAGAACCCTCAAGAGTATTGAAAGTCAAAGAGATCTAGGAGTACAGGTCCACAGGTCACTGAAAGGGGCAACACAGGTGGAGAAGGTAGTCAAGAAGGCATACGGCATGCTTGCCTTCATTGGCCGGGGCATTGAGTCTAAGAATTGGCAAGTCATGTTGCAGCTGTATAGAACCTTAGTTAGGCCACACTTGGAGTATAGTGTTCAATTCTGGTCGCCACACTACCAGAAGGATGTGGAGGCTTTAGAGAGGGTGCAGAAGAGATTTACCAGAATGTTGCCTGGTATGGAGGGCATTAGCTATGAGGAGCGGTTGAATAAACTCGGTTTGTTCTCACTGGAACGAAGGAGGTTGAGGGGCGACCTGATAGAGGTCTACAAAATTATGAGGGGCATAGACAGAATGGATAGTCAGAGGCTTTTCCCCGGGGTAGAGAGGTCAATTACTAGGGGGCATAGGTTTAAGGTGAGAGAGGCAAGGTTTAGAGTCGATGTACGAGGCAAGTTTTTTACGCAGAGGGTAGTGGGTGCCTGGAACTCGCTACCGGAGGAGGTGGTGGAAGCAGGGACAATAGTGACATTTAAGGGGCATCTTGACAAATACATGAATAGGATGGGAATAGAGGGATACGGACCCAGGAAGTGTAGAAGATTGTAGTTTAGTCGGGCAGCATAGTTGGCACGGGCTTGGAGGGCCGATGGGCCTGTTCCTGTGCTGTACATTTCTTTGTTCTTTCTTTCTTTCTTTACCACCTCACCCCTCACCATCGAAGGTCCCAAACACTCCTTCCAGGTGAAGGAGCAATTTACTTATGCTTTTTTCAATTTGGTCTACTTTATTCTTCTCTACACCTGAGTAACCAAATGCAGATTGGGTGACTGCTTTATGGAACACCTCCTGCAAGCATGACCTCGACCTTGCATAAGAACATAAGAACTAGGAGCAGGAGTAGACCATCTGGCCCCTCAAGCCTGCTCCGCCATTCAATGAGATCATGGCTGATCTTTTGTGGACTCAGTTCCACTTTCCGGCCCAAACACCATAACCCTTAATCCCTTTATTCTTCAAAAAACTATCTATCTTTATCTTAAAAACATTTAATGAAGGAGCCTCAACTGCTTCACTGGGCAAGGAATTCCATAGATTCACAACCCTTTGGGTGAAGAAGTTCCTCCTAAACTCAGTCCTAAATCTACATCCCCTTATTTTGAGGCTATGCCCCTGTTGCTAACTTTTGGTTGGTTCAATTGGCTCTATTTTATAACCTTTGCTCTAGAGTCGCCAGGTATCTTTATGATACCGCCACGAGGTTCAAGTTCAAGAAATGATCAATAACTCAACACACCAATTAGTAAGATTCAAATCAAAGCACATTTATTATACACAGTCAATCGCTACTCATGCATAAATTCTACTTCATAAACTATCTCTATAACTAGCAGGCCTATACTTAACTTCGGACTGGCCCACCAGGTCAGGGGAACAAATGGCCTTTCGTTCAGGTCCTGAGCCTACGGGATTCAAAAGCTGGTATGGACTGGTAGCTAGGAGCGCCCATCTCGTAGCGAGCGTTGACTTGAGACTTACTTGCTTGGGGGCCGCTGGACAGTTCACTCTCAGGGGTTGCTTCGCGTTGCTGAGTGACCCTGTCAAGAAGGACGATTTGAACTTGGGGGCTTTGTTTTATAGTCCCCAGGGGCTTCCTGCCCTTTGGGACGGACCCCGTACCCGGTTCCAAGTGATTGGACTTCGTTCCAATCGCTTGGTTCGATTTCTCCAATGCTGGAGCGGTTCCCTGATCGTTGGGCGGTCTTTAAGTGTCCGTTAACCTCTTTTGTGTTGGCTCCTGCTGGCGCCGAGGAGCCTGGCTTGGCTTTGTTTACCTTAAAATGTTTTGATTGTTCCCGGGGATCACTCATTACTATGCAGATGGCTGCTACATTATTATGCAGATGGCTGCTTGTATCGATGCTGTCTGGGTTTCTGCAGAGTCTAATACACAGTAAACTTGCACCTGCTAGTTTTTGCCTGTGTTGGCTGAATTTCCCTTCAGCCTTTGCGGTTCTCCATTTTAAGTCGGGAAGTGGCCAACTCAGGTGACTACACCCCCCAGTTCTGCTTTCACCCGCAGTGGAAACAACCTGCCCACATCTATCCTATCTATTCCCTTCATAATCTTATATGTTTCTATAAGATCCCCCCTCATTCTTCTGAATTCCAACGAGTACAGTCCCAGTCTACTCAACCTCTCCTCGTAATCCAACCCCTTCAGCTCTGGGATTAACCTAGTGAATCTCCTCTGCACACCCTCCAGTGCCAGTACGTCCTTTCTCAAGTAAGGAGACCAAAACTGAACACAATACTCCAGGTGTGGCCTCACTAACATCTTATACAATTTCAGCATAACCTCCCGAGTCTTAAACTCCATCCCTCTAGCAATGAAGGACAAAATTCCATTCGCCTTCTTAATCACCTGTTGCACCTGTAAACCAACTTTTTGCAACTCATGCACTAGCACACCCAGGTCTCTCTGCACAGCAGCATGTTTTAATATTTTATCATTTCAATAATAATCCCTTTTGCTGTCATTCCTACCAAAATGGATTACCTCACATTTGTCAACATTGTATTCCATCTGCCAGACCCTAGCCCATTCACTTAACCTATCCAAATCCCTCTGCAGACTTCCGGTATCCTCTGCACTTTTCGCTTTACCACTCACCTTAGTGTCGTCTGCAAACTTGGACACATTGTCCTTGGTCCCCAACTCCAAATCATCTCTGTAAATTGTGAACAATTGTGGACCCAACACTGATCCCTGACGGACACCACTAGCTACTGATTGCCAACCAGAGAAACGCCCATTAAGCCCTACTCTTTGCTTTCTATTCATTAACCAATCCTCTATCCATGCTACTACTTTACCCTTAATGCCATGCATCTTTATCTTATGTAACAACCTTTTGTGTGGCACCTTATCAAAGGCTTTCTGGAAATCCAGATATACCACATCCATTGGCTCCCCGTTATCTACCGCTCTGGTAATGTCCTCAAACAATTCCACTAAATTAGTTAGGCACGACCTGCCCTTTATAAATCCATGCTGCGTCTGCCCAATGGGACAATTTCCATCCAGATGCCTCGCTATTTCTTCCTTGATGACAGATTCCAGCATCTTCCCTAAGTTAAGCTCACTGGCCTATAATTACCCGCTTTCTGCCTGCCTCCTTTTTTAAACAGTGGTGTCACGTTTGCTCATTTCCAATCCGCCGGGACCACCCCAGAGTCTAGACAACTTTGGTAAATTATCACTAGTGCATTTGCAATTTCCCCAGCCATCTCTTTTAGCACTCTGGGATGCATTCCATCAGGGCCAGGAGACTTGTCTACCTTTATCCCCATTAGCTTGCCCATCACTATCTCCTTAGTGATAACAATCATCTCATGGTCCTCACCTGTCATAGCCTCATTTCTATCAGTCACTGGCATGCTATTTGTGTCTTCCACTGTGAAGATGGACCCAAAAAACCTGTTCAGTTCCTCAGCCATTTCCTCATCTCCCATTATTAAATCTCCCTTCTCATCCTCTAAAGGACCAATATTTACCTTAGCCACTCTTTTTTGTTTTATATATTTGTAGAAACTTTTACTATCTGTTTTTATATTCTGAGCAAGTTTACTCTCATAATCTATCTTACTCTGTCCGGCAGCCGCTCCGAGACATCCTTGACCCTTGCACCAGGGAGGCAACATACCATCCTGGAGCCTCGATTGCGTCCGCAGAACCGCCTGTCTATTCCCCTTACGATTGAGTCCCCTATCACGAGAGCCCTGCTATTCTTCTTCCTGCCCTGCTACACAGCAGAGCCAGCCACAGTGCCATGAACCTGGCTGCTGCTGCCTTCCCCTGGTGAGCCATCTCCAGGGGAACGGTAGCATTGTGGATAGCACAATTGCTTCACAGCTCCAGGGTCCCAGGTTCGATTCCGGCTTCGGTCACTGTCTGTGCGGAGTCTGCACATCCTCCCCGTGTGTGCGTGGCTTTCCTCCGGGTGCTCCGGTTTCCTCCCACAGTCCAAAGATGTGAAGGTTAGGTGGATTGGCCATGATAAATTGCCCTTAGTGTCGAAAATTGCACTTAGTGCTGGGTGGGGTTACTGGGTGATGGGGATAGGGTGGAGGCTTTGACCTTGGGTAGGGTGCTCTTTCCAAGAGCCGGTGCAGACTCGATGGGCCGAATGGCCTCCTTCTGCGCTGTAAATTCTATGATAATCTATGAAACAGTATCCAAAACAGTATATCTGTTTTGCAGGGAGATGACCGCAGGGGACACCTGCACTGCCTTCCTACTCTTGCTCTGTCTTTTGGTCACCCATTTTCTATCTCCCTCAGTGCCTTTCACCTGCGGTGTGACCAACCCGCTAAACGTGCTGTCCACAACGTCCTCAGCATCGCGGATGCTCCAAAGTGAGTCCATCCGCAGCTCCAGAGCCATCAGTCGGTCTAACAGGAGTTGCAACTGGACACACTTCTTGCACGTGAAGGAGCCAGGGACAGTAGACATATCCCTGAGCTCCCACGTCGCACACGAGGAGCATGACACGGGTCTGGGATCTCCTGCCATGTCTTAAACCTTAGGTTAACTTCAACAACTCCATTTCCCCCCAAAAAACACGAAGAAAAAAATAAATAAATATACCAATGAAAAGAAAAAGAAAACAGAAAAACTACTTACCAGTCACTTACCAAGGATAAAAAGCACCTCCTCCCCACCCAGCTTTGATTTCCCACCTAGCTTCAAACTCCCAAACTCACTCTTGGCTGTGTCTCACTCTGGCTGTGTCTTCTCTGGCTCACTGGGACCTTCTGCTTGATGTCATTTTATTCAGCACCTTGTCCTCATCCAACTGCGGTGTTCCATTGAAACCTGATGCAAGCTTGAGGAACAGGTGCCTCATCGTCCAATTAGGCACTTTTACGGCCTTCTGGCCTCAGTATTGAGTTCAGAGGGGGTGGCACGGCGGCACAGTGGTTAGCAGTGCTGCCTCACGGCACGACGGACCTGAGTTTGATCCCAGCTCCGGGTCACTGTCTGTGGAGTTTGCACATTCTCCCCTGTCTGCGTGGGTCTCATCCCCACAACCAAAAGATGTGCAGGGTAGGTGGATTGGTCACGCTAAAATGCTCCTTAATTGGAAAAAAATGAATTGGGTACTTAAATTGAAAGTATTGAGTTCAGCAACATCAGACCGTGGGCTTTGTCCTCCACTTGGATTGGCTTTTTGCCGTTGGCCAGTTTGAATCTTGTTTTTCATGTTTCTGCTTTTGTCCAAAGCTGTCCATTATTCTGCATTTCACATCAACTGGACAAATATTTTATCCCTTTACTACAATCATTACCCTTACCACTCCCTTTGCCTTTTGTTCTTTGATATATTTGACATTTAATCTATCCTGTCTTCTACCCAATACCAGATCTTCCTGTTTTTGTTTTTCTTCCTCTTTTCAATGGCATGAAACCCATCAGAATTCTACCGTCCTTCAGCTTGACTTGGAATGTGAAGGCAGTTTGTCCCTCTCCACAGATTTGCTGAGTTTTTCCAGCATTTTCTGTTTCTATTTCAGATTTCCAGCATCCAGCGTATTTTGCTTTCAGAACCATAGAGACGTTACGGTGCCTGTGCTGGCCAAAGAAGAGAAAAATCAAACCAGCCACTTATTTTAATCCCATTTTCCAGCACCTGGTCGCTGACCTTGCAGTTTCAAATTCAAATCCAAGAAGGCAAAGGGTGGGAAATTGATGGGAAATGTTCAGCCTGGAGTCCAGTTACTAGTGGTGTACCACAAAGATCTGTTTTGAGGCCACTGCTGTTTGTCATTTTTATAAATGACCTGGAGGAGGGCGTAGAAGGATGGGTGAGTAAACTTGCCGATGACACTAAAGTCGGTGGAGTTGTGGACAGTGCGGAAGGATGTAACACGTTACAGAGGGACATAGATTGTAGCCACCTAAAATGGCTGATCCCCGATTAATTTGGCCAAAACCCGATTTAAAACGGCTAACCGAAAAGGCTGATGGGAAAAGCAGCCAACAGGGCACAAACGGACAGCTGCAGACAGAACAGCGTATTCGGCTCTGGGGAAGTCGGCCCAGATCGATACCTGCGACCATTAGCAGCACATCAACCCAGACATCTGCAGTTTAATCGGCTATCCCCGGGAACAATTGCAACATATTAGCAATTGAATGCCGATCCAGACCTTTCGGCGCCAGCAGTGGCCGAGACAAAGAAAGGTGAACGACCACCCCCCGATCAAGGAATCGCCCCATTATTGGAGCATATCGAACCCAGTGATTGGGAACAAGTCCAATCACTTGCGACCAGGGTCAAGGTCCGCCCCGAGAGCCGCGAAGCCCCCGGGAACTATGAAAGATAGGGGCCAAGTTCAGATCGGCCCTTCTCTCCCTTCTTCTCCTGCTCGCATCCTTCGCAAGAACCATCGACCAGCAACCGTAAGTTTGACTCCAGCGATCGCTACCCGATAGAGACTCCTAGCCATCGACCTGTATCAGCCTTTGAATCCCGCGGGCCAGACCCAATTCGATAAGCCATTTGTTTCCCTGACCTGGTGGGCCATTCCCAAAAGTTAAGTATTGGCCAGTAGTGGTAGGTAGTAGTCTAGAAAGTAGGATTATTGTGTAAGTATTTATTGCTGTACATAATAAATGACCGTTGATTTTAATCTTACTAAGCGGTGTGCTGTCTTATTAATCATAACTAGAGCTTGAACCACGTGGCGGTATGAGAAAGATACCTGGCGACTCGTGAGCAAAGGTGACAGAATTAGAGCTAATAAAACTAAGGCTAATAAGAGCAACAAATTGGCTACTCCGCCGGGACCCGATCTAGACGTGGAAAACCACTCTGGGAGAACCCAAGAAATTTGAATAGAATCCAATTGGAAACAAAAAAAAACCCACAAGTGTTCAAGCGGTTCTGGTTAATAATTCACAATTCAGAAGTGTGTGCATGCATGCGTAACTAACAGGGTTATAAGGTAAAACTGATAGATTTTGTTGCGTCAAAACTGTCGGAAGTCGGTATTTTCGGAAATTAGCACATGCCGTACCCGCATCTACGACACCACCTTAGCCCCCTGTTCCAAATTCGACCGAAGCAAGCAGATAAGAGAGATGGCCATGCAGGCAATGCAACGCCTCATGAATCCCGAAGAATTTGCGGTCGCAGCGACCAGCAGCAGTAGAGTGGGACAGTGTACCATTTGGGAGGAGGAGATTCGGAAATATCTCAAGGGCAAAGGATGGCCCATGTGGGATGATTTCTGCAGTAATGACGACTCAGGTCCCGGATGTATAGGGCATACTTGGTGGGAGAACATGAGTGAAATCCATAAGAAGAGCTTAGCAAAAGCGCGCAAGCCGATGGCAATTGTGTCCTGTCTGGCACAATTGCGAGGCACAGAGGAGGTCGTCAGGACGCTCCGCAAAGAGGTAGAGGGCATGCATCGTATGAGTAAAGTCGATGTATGCGAGGTGGAGAAAGAGAATCTGGAGTTAAGGCGGAAATTAGTGGCAAAGGACGAAGAGGTGACTGACGCCAAACGGGGTCACCAGTCTTGTCTGGCGCATTTGAGTAGTTTCCAGTCCCAGTATGAGAAGGCTTATCAGGACACGCAGCGTGCAGTCCTAGTAAAGAAAGAGACAGAGAAGCAGGTGGAGACGCTACAGAAGCAATGTAGTGATCTCAAGGCAGCCTTGAGAGCGCTCCACGCTGCAACCACGGAACAAAGGCAGAGTACCATAGACCATGCGAAGTGCCAAAAGCAGATTGCAGACCTGCAATCACAGCTTTCTGTCCAAAAAGGATTCCAAGATACCTTTGGGGAAAGTTTAGAACAGGAAGACGGCCCTGATTGGGAAGAATTGCAGGAGACAGCGCAGCGATATGTTCAGGGAACATGTGCGCAGGGAAAGCCCCAAAGGAGGAAAGCACCCCCACCCCCCACACAGCAGGTAGTTCAGGCTCCGATGAACCCCGTAACAACCCACCGCACAGCCACAGCAGACGAGGCGGAATTCCTATATTCCACCCCCCTCACAGTGACCCAATTACGGGACGCGTGTGCGAAAATCACACCGTTCCTCCCCGCTTCAGACCCACACCATTTCTTTGCCACCGTCAAACACCAGGCGACCTTGTACGGCCTGGATGAGAAAGAGCAGGTAAAGCTCACGGTCCTAAGCTTAGACCCATCGGTAGCAGCAGCCCTTCCCGACCCACAGAACATAGGAGGAGGCACCCTTGCAGAAATGCATACCGCGATCCTGGATGCGATCGGGTATAACCGAGGCGACCCCGTAGATGGCCTGAATAAGTGCAGACAGAAGAAGTCTGAACACCCCACAGCGTTCGCAGGATGCTTGTGGATTCACTTTGAAGCCGTTTTCGGAAACGTAGACCGTGCCCATTTGTCCCCAGATAATATGGACAAATGGACCCGCATCCTTATCGCCCATGCCACAGAGGCAGGACAGAATGCCTGTAGTAATTATGACCCCTCGGAGGAGGCTCATAATGAGAAGTGGGTGGTAAAAAGATTGTCCCGCGTTTGGGAACAGTCTGCTCACAATAAACCTGCCGCTAAAACCCCCGAGGAAAAGCAAGCCGCCGCAGATGGGTAAATGAGGGAAAGAGCAGCCCCCCAGCAAAACCGCAAGAATGTTACAACTGCGGACAGTTGGGACATTTCGCCAAAGAGTGCAATGCCCCTAAAAAGCCACAGAGAGCCCAACAGACAGGCACTCTCAGTAAGAAAAAGGCAGAGTCCATACATAGCGTTACCGCCCGGTCGGATCAGACAGACTTGACCGGAACGGACTGACGGTGTACAGGCTCCCCCAGTTGGGTCTGCGATACCCTTTGGGATAGGTCAGGACGACCCGTAGTGGCAGCGAAAATTCGGGGACAGCCTATCGAGCTTCTCTGGGACACAGGAGGGTCCCGCACCACCTTAAATTCCTCCACCCTTGGTCAGGACACGTGGCCCACTACAGCCACTATCACCCTCAGCAGCTTCACAGGCCACTCACAACAGGGACATATCACAACCCCTGTACCCATCCAGATCGGAACCATTAGCACAAAACTCCCCGTAATTTTAGTCGACCTGCCCCAAACAGCAGAACACATTTTGGGAATCGACTTCATGAATTCCCACCACCTATCTTTCGGTCCAGTCAACCAGTGTGTCTGGAATATGGCGAAATCTGCTAGAGCCCCCGCAATGCTCACCATAGGGAACTACTTGAACAAAATTAGCGCAGTAGGCGAGTTTTGGTTCAACCCCACCACACTCAGCACGGTCCGACAGGTTAAGGCAGTCCTGCAAAAAAACAGGGCAGCATTCGCGACCCACAAGCACGACTGTGGACGGATGACTGGCTCCGTACAAATAACAGGACCGGACCCTAGACCCCAAAAGCAGTACGGATTCCCCCTAGAAGCAGAGGGAGAAATCCTAAAGGTTATAGAGAGCTTATTAGAGCAGGGCGTCCTAAGATCGGTAGCCTCAGTGAGAAAGCCCGATGGATCATGGCGCCTGACCATTGATTATCGGGAACTCAATAAAGTCACCCCCGCAGCAGCCCCCACCGTAGCAACAAGTCCCGAGTCCATGCTCAAACAGGGACTCCATGCCCGATATTTCACGGTTTTGGACGTCAGTAATGGGTTCTGGTCCATTCCATTGGCAAAGGCGTGCCAGTACAAATTTACCTTCACCTTTCAGAGCGCAGCAGTACACGTGGACATGCCTGCCACAAGGCTTCCACAACTCCCCCTCCATTTCCCACCGACAGCTGGCAAATGGACTAGCAAAATTTTCTCGCCCCGAATGTCTGGTACAGTATGTAGATGATCTACTACTGCAGACAGACACTAAGGAAGAGCACATTGAGCTTCTGTCCGAACTCCTGGAATTACTACATTCCATTGGATGTAAAGTAAACCCCCAAAAAGCCCAGATATTGGAAGAAAAAGTGGTATATTTGGGTACAATTATCACACACGGCAAACGCGAGATTGAGCACAAAAGAATTGACTCGATCGCTAAATTGCCCCTTCCCCAGAACGTTTCAGCCCTCCGGTCGTTTTTAGGACTGGTTGGCTACTGCCGAAACCACATTGACGGTTTTGCCAGCAAGGCAGCGCCCCTCTCAGACCTCCTAAAGAAAGGAGCCCCCTGGGAATGGCTTCCGCAGCATACGGATGCTGTGGAATCATTAAAACAGGCGCTCATAGCCACCCCCGCACTACAAGTCCCAGACCCGTTTCCCCCTTACGCCATAGAGGTAGCAACCACAGACCGCACCCTTTCAGCCGTGCTCCTGCAGGAACGGCATGACCAGCTAGCTTATGCCTCCCGAATTTTAGATGCTGTGGAGCAGGGATTTTCAGCCTGTGAGAGGCACCTGCTCGCAGTTTTCTGGGCAGTCCAGTACTTTTCATACATTACCGGACTGAACCCCATCACCATTTTGACCGAGCACACCCCCGCCCAACGTTTACTAGAGGCGCTGCTAGGTGGACCCTTCTCTTGCAGGGACGGGACATCGCAGTAAAACGGACAAAGACCCACACATACTTAGCGGACAATTTACAGTACCCCGGAACCCCCCATGAGTGTGAAATCATCTCGCCCCCACCATAATACAGGCCCCTTTATAGCTAAAACACCCCCCAGAAAACTAGCCACTCCATCTCAGAGTCCCCCTCACCCGGACACATGTGACCCCATTAAGATCTATGTGGATGGATCTTCCACAGTCTTGGATGGGCAACGCATAACAGGTTGTGGGATTTATGTGGAGGACGCGCAGGGACGCGCCCTCGAGGAAATCGCATTTAAATTACCCGGACACTTAGGCGCGCAGGCGGCAGAGCTTGCGGCCATCGCCTACATTGTAGAGCACCCAGACTCCTTCCCCAGCCCAGCAGACATATATTCAGACAGCCTATATGTCTGCAACAGCCTCACAGAATTTCTGCCGCTCTGGGAAACAAGAGGATTTGTTTCCGCTGATGGGAAACCCCTCCCCTCAGCCCCATTACTCCGCCATATTTTGCAAAAAGCCAAGGACAGGACTTTTGGCTTTATAAAAGTCCGCAGCCACCATCGTTCCTCCCCCCCTGGAAATGTAAAAGCCGACGCACTGGCTAAGGCAGGATCCAGGCATGGGTACTTTCGGAAGCCCCCCGAAAGCGCGCCAGTGAGTGCGCCAGTGAGTGCAGTTCAGGTCACACAGACTAGGATTGAGGATCTAGTAGAGGCCCAGAAGAGGGATAGCGCTCTCACTGAGATCGTGAAAGGGAAGTTTCCAGCCTCATACGAGAGGTACAGAAATACGATGACCACACATGACGGTGTGGTGCTAAAGGACACCCTTTATGTAGTTCCTGAGCAGGATAGGAACCAATTAATCTGTTTATTCCATGATGGTCATGGACACCAGGGAATCGATCCCACTACAGCCCACCTCAAACAGCTTTGTTGGTGGCCAAATCTCAAGGAAGATGTATCCCATTACATTGAGAATTGCCTCATCTGCGCACAGAACAACCCAGATAGATATGCCAAAAAGGCACAACTCAGCCACACCCGACCCGTTAACGGCCCCTGGACTAACCTCCAGATCGATTTTATAGGTCCATTGCCCCCTTGCAGGAATGGCTATAAATATGTTCTGGTGGTCATAGACACTTTTACCAAGTGGGTGGAAGCATTTCCAGCCCGCACCAATACCGCGAAAACCACAGCCAAAATCCTAACCCACCACATCTTTACAAGATGGGGACTCCCCCGCAGTATTGAATCGGACCAAGGTTCTCACTTTACGGGACGGGTCATGCAGAACGTCCTCACGATATTTGGCATAACCCAAAAATTTCACATTGCGTACCACCCACAGTCGAGTGGTATAGTGGAGCGCATGAATCGGACCCTAAAAACTACCCTCAGAAAAATGGTCCAGCAGAACAACAACACTTGGGACTCAGTCCTCCCCTTTGCGCTGATGTTTTTGCGTAACACTGTTTCCACCTCCACAGGTTACACCCCACACACCCTCATGACCGGACGCCCCATGAAAGGGACAGAATACTTGTTAGGTCTAGACCTGACCAGCCCTGAAGTAACGGCCTCACCCACAAGAAAGCCGTTGAGCAATTAGTTGCGAATGTAAAAACGGCTCAGTTAGCAGCCGCAGTTAAATTGGGCACCAAAAAGAAACATAGAACATAGAACATAGAACAATACAGTGCAGTACAGGCCCTTCGGCCCACGATGTTGCACCGAAACAAAAGCCATCTAACCTACACTATACCTTTATCATCCATATGTTTATCCAATAAACTTTTAAATGCCCTCAATGTTGGCGAGTTCACTACTGTAGCAGGTAGGGCATTCCACGGCCTCACTACTCTTTGCGTAAAGAACCTACCTCTGACCTCTGTCCTATATCTATTACCCCTCAGTTTAAGGCTATGTCCCCTCATGCTAGCCATTTCCATCCGTGGGAGAAGGCTCTCACTGTCCACCCTATCTAACCCTCTGATCATTTTGTATGCCTCTATTAAGTCTCCTCTTAACCTTCTTCTCTCTAACAAAAACAACCTCAAGTCCATCAGCCTTTCCTCATAAGATTTTCCCTCCATACCAGGCAACATCCTGGTAAATTTCCTCTGCACCCGTTCCAAAGCCTCCACGTCCTTCCTATAATGCGGTGACCAGAACTGTACGCAATACTCCAAATGCGGCCGTACCAGAGTTCTGTACAGCTGCAACATGACCTCCTGACTCCGGAACTCAATCCCTCTACCAATAAAGGCCAACACTCCATAGGCCTTCTTCACCACCCTATCAACCTGGGTGGCAACTTTCAAGGATCTATGTACATGGACACCTAGATCCCTCTGCTCATCCACACTTTCAAGAACTTTTCCATTCGCCAAATATTCCACATTCCTGTTTTTCCTTCCAAAGTGAATCACCTCACACTTCTCTACAATAAACTCCATTTGCCACCTCTCAGCCCAGCACTGCAGCTTATCTATATCCCTCTGTAACCTGCTACTTCCTTCCACACTATCGACAACACCACCGACTTTAGTATCGTCTGCAAATTTACTCACCCACCCTTCTGCGCCTTCCTCTAGGTCATTGATAAAAATGACAAACAGCAACGGCCCCAGAACAGATCCTTGTGGTACTCCACTTGTGACAGAACTCCATTCTGAACATTTCCCATCAACCACCACCCTCTGTCTTCTTTCAGCGAGCCAATTTCTGATCCACATCTCTAAATCACCCTCAATCCCCAGCCTCCGTATTTTCTGCAATAGCCTACCGTGGGGAACCTTATCAAACGCTTTGCTGAAATCCATATACACCACATCAACTGCTCTACCCTCGTCTACCTGTTCAGTCACCTCAAAGAACTCGATAAGGTTTGTGAGGCATGACCTACCCTTCACAAAGCCATGCTGACTATCCCTGATCATATTATTCCAATCTAGATGATTATAAATCTTGTCTCTTATAATCCCCTCCAAGACTTTACCCACTACAGACGTGAGGCTCACCGGTCTATAGTTGCCGGGGTTGTCTCTGCTCCCCTTTTTGAACAAAGGGACCACATTTGCTATCCTCCAGTCCTCAGGCACTATTCCTGTATCCAATGATGACATAAAAATCAAAGCCAATGGTCCAGCAATCTCTTCCCTGGCCTCCCAGAGAATCCTAGGATAAATCCCATCAGGTCCCGGGGACTTATCTATTTTCAGCCTGTCCAGAATTGCCAACACCTCTTCCCTACGTACCTCAATGCCATCTAATCTATTTACCTGGAGCTCAGCATTCTCCTCCACAACATTATCTTTTTCCTGAGTGAATACTGACGAAAAATATTCATTTAGTATCTCGCCTATCTCTTCAGACTCTACACACAACTTCCCATCCCTGTCCTTGACTGGTCCTACTCTTTCCCTAGTCATTCGCTTATTCCTGACATACCTATAGAAAGCTTTTGGGTTTTCCTTGATCCTTCCTGCCAAATACTTCTCATGTCCCCTCCTTGCTCGTCTTAGCTCTCTCTTTAGATCCTTCCTCGCTACCTTGTAACTATCCATCGCCCCAACTGAAACTTCACACCTCATCTTCACATAGGCCTCCTTCTTCCTCTTAACAAGAGATTCCACTTCTTTGGTAAACCACGGTTCCCTCGCTCGGCACCTTCCTCCCTGCCTGACCGGTACATACTTATCAAGAACACGCAGTAGCTGATCCTGAACAAGCTCCACTTATCCAGTGTGTCCAACACTTGCAGCCTACTTCTCCACCTTATCCCCCCCAAGCCACGTCTAATGGCATCATAATTTCCCTTCCCCCAGCTATAACTCTTGCCCTGCGGTGTATACTTATCCCTTTCCATCCTTAACGTAAACATCACCGAATTGTGGTCACTGTCCCCAAAGTGCTCACCTACCTCCAAATCCAACACCTGGTCTAGTTCATTACCCAAAACCAAATCCAATGTGGCCTCGCCTCTTGTTGGCCTGTCAACAAACTGTGTCAGGAAACCCTCCTGCACACACTGTACAAAAAACGACCCATCTAATGTACTCGAACTATATCTTTTCCAGTCAATATTTGGAAAGTTAAAGTCTCCCATAATAACTACCCTGTTACTTTCGCTCTTATCCAGGATCATCCTCGCCATCCTTTCCTCTACATCCCTAGAACTATTTGGAGGCCTATAGAAGACTCCCAACAGTGTGACCTCTCCTTTCATGTTTCTAACCTCAGCCCATACTACCTCGGAAGATGAGTCCCCATCTAGCATCCTCTCCGCCACCTTAATACTGCTCTTGACTAGCAGCGCCACACCTCCCCCTCTTTTGCCTCCTTCTCTGAGCTTACTAATACACCTAAACCCCGGAACCTGCAACATCCATTCCTGTCCCTGCTCTATCCATGTCTCCGAAATGGCCACAACATCGAAGTCCCAGGTACCAACCCATGCTGCCAGTTCCCCTACCTTATTTCGTATACTCCTGGCATTGAAGTAGACACACTTCAAACCACCTACCTGAACACTGGCCCCCTCCTGCCACGCCAAATCTGAGCTCCTGACCTCTATACTCTCATTCTCCCTTACCCTAAAACTACAATCCAGGTTCCCATGCCCCTGTTTTGATAAGGCAGTACATGCAACGGAGTATGATATAGGACAACAAATGATGTTGTCTGTATATAACCCCAGCACATTCCTGTCTCCGAAATACTCGGGTCCGTACTCCATTACGGATAAAGTAAGCCCATCGGTATCCAAAATCAAATACCAAAATGGTAAGACTGCGTGGTTTCACATAAACCAGTTAAAGGCTTATGGAGCCCAGTCAAACCACGGCCACCACGTCATGCTTGACGCAGCAGACCACACCCCGCCCACAGCCAACGTGACCAGACCAACCCCCACCACATCCAGCCCAGACACGGACTCGCCCTCGACTCCACCCCCAAAATCTACACTCCGCCCCGGAACGCCCACAGACTGCAGCAGCAGAGACAGCGACTGTGACTCGGACGATAGCCACAGCACGCCTCCCTACTATCCCCATACAACCGGACCCACACCCAGCGACTCCGATTTCGACTCCAGTGATCCCTTCATGATCAATTTTCTAAACAAACCACACCACCGACCACCGAACCAAACGGACAACCCCGACTTTGTCCCCACACAACTCGACAAAACTCATTGGCACCGCGACAACTCCTGCAGACTCGTCCGAAACGACGAAAGCAACCCCAACACACACTACGCAGCCCTCTCAGCATTAATTCACTCCAGAGTTTGGCACCCGGGAGAAGGGGACGACCTCGAGTCTGACCCCCAATCCGCCAACCCCTTTGCGACCCTGTTCGCAACAGAGAACGGAGGTGTCCACATGATGTTTAAAGGTGACACTTGGGAGAAGTGTTGTCCTTCCTGATGGAACCTGCAGGATGTTTTATGTTGTTTGTACGTTTGTTTAGTGTTGTTTGTCCGACAGGAGAATGTTTCTCACTGTCACACACCCATTCACCTGAAACTTCTGAGCTATTGCCCTCAGAGACCCTCTGCGGCCAGACGCTTGTTCAGCGGTACCAACTTGTCCACAGATACGTGGTCAACAGACCAGACACTTGTTCAGCGGAACTAGCTTATCTGCAGATACCTGGTCAGCAGACCACACGCTCGTTCAGAGGAACTAGCTTTTCAGCTCATACTGGTTCGGGTATCAGACGCCCGTTCTGATTCGAAGGTAGAATCACAGCAGGAACCTCACCATGATGACTGCATTTTTGCCCGTTCTTGTCGGTTGCTCAGGCAGTGGAGAAACGGTGTGAGACCCGCCCTGCCTAGGGACCCCCCCCCCGGTTGGTCAAACACGCTCGGGTAGGGGAGATACGGCATTGGTAGCCGTCCTACCCGGGGACTCCATCCAAATCTCACCCGGCGCGGCCCATACGCACCTCATTTGGCATTTTCATTTCAAAAAGTTTATTTATTTTTTGGCGACCTTTAGGTTGCTGCCACCTGCTATTTACATCCTAGAACATTGGGATGGTGAATCAGCACTGGCCCTCACTGGGAAGTGTGCCGTGTCCTAAAATTTGTTTTGAAAAAAAAATGAGGGAGTCACACATAGTGACCAATTATAAGGTATAATTGGCCCCAAAAAGGACAGACACACTAACATACCGGATATTATACCAAGGTAGTTACAGATACTATGCTTGTTTTACAGAACTCCAGAGGCTCCAGGACCGGAGAAAACAGAGAACACAAAGAAAGAGGACAGCCATGCGGACTTCTTTCATCGTGATCAACATCTTTTTTTTGGACATTTGGTTGCGCGGGAACGCGAACCCCATTACTCCAAACCTCCCTGCCGTTAATGTTTCACTGCCTCGCAGTACCCAAAGCCCAGTCACCAGCGACACTGCATCTTCCTGGTGTGCCAGGCTCATAACCTGGTACTCCATGTCTTACGTGATTGAAGCACTGTTAGCGTTGGCGATACTCTGCTGTGCAGTGCAGACTATGCGCCTCCACAAATGGAGAAGGAGAGCATACCGCGCTCGA
This sequence comes from Scyliorhinus torazame, assembly GCF_047496885.1. NCBI lineage: Eukaryota > Metazoa > Chordata > Chondrichthyes > Carcharhiniformes > Scyliorhinidae > Scyliorhinus > Scyliorhinus torazame. The sequence continues at coordinate 28,380 of NW_027308257.1, forward strand.
ACCCCGGTATATCGGATCCGATCCCCTATATTCGGGTATGACCAGACCCCCGACCCCCGCGACCTATAACACAATAATAAAGAACATGCACTTGCGTTTTTCTGTAAGTAAAAGATGTACAAAACTCCCATAAACAAAAAAAATGTATGATCCTGAGCTTGACTGCCCAGCCAGGAAAGAGTATATTGAATGTTATGATTGTTGTTGTATGTTTTAAGAAGATAGGATAATGCAATGTTTGGTGAGTATAGTGTATTTAGGTAAAATTAGAGGTTCCAAGTTTTTATTTTGTAGACGCATGCCCCTGCCTGACATAGCGCCCTTAGAATTGTTTAGGTAAAAAAAATTTGTGCATAGCTAGGGTCAGAGTAGTGGCCATGTAGGAGGTGTGTCCCCCCCGGTCAGGGAACGGAAAGGACAACATTTATGTGATCCTTCACGCTTCGCGTTAGGATCACAAGTAGGGTATGTAGCCACCTAAAATGGCTGATCCCCGATTAATTTGGCCAAAACCCGATGTAAAATGGCTAACCGAAAAGGCTGATGGGAAAAGCAGCCAACAGGGCACAAACGGACAGCTGCAGACAGAACAGCGTATTCGGCTCTGGGGAAGTCGGCCCAGATCGATACCTGCGACCATTAGCAGCACATCAACCCAGACATCTGCAGTTTAATCGGCTATCCACGGGAACAATTGCAACATATTAGCAATTGAATGCCGATCCAGACCTCTCGGTGCCAGCAGTGGCCGAAACAAAGACAGGTTAACGACCACCCCCCCCCCGATCAAGGAATCGCCCCATTATTGGAGCATATCGAACCCAGTGATTGGGAACAAGTCCAATCACTTGCGACCAGGGTCAAGGTCCGCCCCGAGAGGCGCAAAGACCCCGGGAACTATAAAAGATAGGGGCCAAGTTCAGATCGGCCCTTCTCTCTCTTCTTCTCCTGCTCGCAACCTTCGCAAGAACCACCGACCAGCAACCGTAAGTTTGACTCCAGCGATCGCTACCCGATAGAGACTCCTAGCCATCGACCTGTATCAACCTTTGAATCCCGCAGGCCAGACCCAATTCGATAAGCCATTCGTTTCCCTGACCTGGTGGGCCATTCCCAAAAGTTAAGTATTGGCCAGTAGTGGTAGGTAGTAGTCTAGAAAGTAGGATTATTGTGTAAGTATTTATTGCTGTACATAATAAATGACCATTGATTTTAATCTTACTAAGCGGTGTGCTGTCTTATTAACCATAACTGGAGCTTGAGAAAGATACCTGGCGACTCGTGAGCAAAGGTGACAGAATTAGAGCTAATAAAACTAAGGCTAATAAGAGCAACAAGATAAGCTGCAGAGCTGGTCTGAGAGGTGGCAAATGGAGTTTAATGCAGAAAAATGTGAGGTAATTCATTTTGGAAGGAATAACAGGAAGACAGAGTACTGGGCTATTGGTAAGATTCTTGGTAGTGTGGATGAGCAGAGAGATCTTGGTGTCCATGTACATAGATCCCTGAAAGTTGCCACCCAGGTTGAGAGGGTTGTTAAGAAGGCATAAGGTGTGTTAGCTTTTATTGGTAGAGGGATTGAGTTTCGGAGCCATGAGGTCATGTTGCAGCTGTACAAAACTCTGGTGCGGCCGCATTTGGAGTATTGCGTGCAGTTCTGGTCGCCACATTATAGGAAGGATGTGGAAGCATTGGAAAGGGTGCAGAGGAGATTTACGAGGATGTTGCCTGGTCTGGAGGGAAGATCTTATGAGGGAAGGCTGAGGGACTTGAGGTTATTTTCTTTAGAAAGAAGACGGTTAAGAGGTGACTCAATTGAGGCATACAAGATGATCAGAGGATTAGATAGGGTGGCCAGTGAGAGCCTTTTTCCTCGGATGGTGATGTCTAGCACGAGGGGACATAGCTTTAAATTGAGGGGAGATAGATATAAGACAGATGTCAGAGGTAGGTTCTTTACTCGGAGAGTAGTAAGGGTGTGGAATGCCCTGCCTGCAACAGTAGTGGAGTCGCCAACATTAAGGGCATTTAAATGGTCATTGGATAAACATATGGATGAAAAGGGAATAGTGTACATAGAACATAGACATAGGTGTTAAGGAGGTTTGGGTTTGGGAACGGGTTTATTAGCTGGGTTAGACTTCTTTATGGGGCTCCAACGGCAAGCGTAGTTACAGGTCGACATAGATCGGAGTATTTCCGACTATATAGGGGAACAAGACAGGGATGCCCGCTTTCTCCATTGTTGTTCGCGTTGGCAATTGAACCTCTGGCCATGGCGTTGAGAGACTCCAGGAAATGGAGAGGGGTGATTAGAGGGGGAGAAGAACACCGAGTCTCGTTATACGCGGATGACCTATTGTTATACGTGTCGGACCCAGCGGGGGGGATGATAGAGGTTATGCGAATTTTGAGGGGGTTCGGGGATTTCTCGGGGTATAGGCTAAACATGGGGAAGAGTGAATTATTTGTGATACATCCAGGGGACCAGAGTAGAGAGATAGAAGTCTTGCCTCTAAGGAAAGTGGAAAGAAACTTCCGATACCTGGGGATTCAGATCGCTAGGAGCTGGGGAACCTTGCACAGACTTAATCTGACACGGTTGGTAGAACAAATGGAGGAGGACTTCAAGAGGTGGGACATGCAGCCTCTATCGCTGGTGGGCAGGGTGCAAGCAATTAAGATGATGGTCCTCCCGAGGTTCTTATTTGTATTTCAATGTCTCCCTATACTAATCACCAAGACCTTTTTTAATAAAATAGACAGGAGCATCACGAGCTTCGTGTGGGCAGGGAAAGTTCCGAGAGTAAGGAGGGGGTTCCTTCAGCGTAGTAGGGACAGAGGAGGATTGGCACTACCGAACTTGGGCGATTACTATTGGGCTGCCAATGTGGCAATGATACGTAAATGGATGATGGAGGGTGAGTGAGCGGCGTGGAAAAGACTGGAGAGAAAGTCCTGTAAAGGGACGAGTTTAGAGGCGCTGGTGACGGCGCCGCTACCGATCTCACCTAAAAAGTTTACCACGAACCCGGTGGTGGCAGCAACATTGAATATCTGGGGACAGTGGAGGCGACAGAGAGGGATGCGGGGAGCCCTGGTGGGGTCCCCAATCAGGAACAACCATAGGTTCGCCCCAGGAAGAATGGATGGAGGATTTCAGAGCTGGTACCAGTTTGGAATTAGGAGGGTGGGAGATTTATTTATAGATGGGACTTTTGCGAGCTTGGGAGCATTGGAGGAAAAGTATAAGTTGCCCCGGGGAAATTTCTTGAGATATATGCAGGTGAGGGCGTTTACTAGACAACAGGTGAGGGAAGTTCCGTTGCTCCCGACACAGGGGATACAGGACAGGGTGCTTTCAGGGGTGTGGGTCGGAGAGGGCAAGGTGTCAGAGATTTACCGAGAGATGAGGGAAGAGAGGGAGGAGTCGGTGGGCGAACTAAAAGGAAAGTGGGAAGAAGAGCTAGGGGAGGAGATAGAGGAGGGTATGTGGGCTGATGCCCTAAGCAGGGTAAATTCCTCTTCCTCATGTGCCAGGCTTAGCCTGATTCAATTTAAGGTGCTACATAGAGCACACATAACGGGAGCAAGATTGAGCAGGTTCTTTGGAGTGGAGGACAAATGTGGGAGGTGTGGCGGGAGCCCGGCAAACCACGCACATATGTTTTGGGCATGCCCGGCACTGGAAGGGTATTGGAAGGGAGTGACGGGAGTGATTTCGCGGGTTGTGAAGGCCGGGTCAAACCAGGCTGGGGGTTAGCTCTATTTGGAGTTGCGGAAGAGCCGGGAGTGCAGGAGGCGAAAGAGGCCGACGTTGTGGCCTTTGCGTCCCTAGTAGCCCGGCGCAGGATCCTACTCATGTGGAAGGAGGCGAAACCCCCCGGACTGGAGGCCTGGGTAAATGATATGGCGGGGTTCATTAAACTGGAGCAGATAAAGTTTGCCCTGAGAGGATCGGCTCAAGGGTTCACCAGGCGGTGGCAGCCATTTCTCGACTGCCTAGGGGAACGTTAGAGGGAAGACAGATGACCAGCAGCAGCAACCCAGGGGGAGGGGGGGGGGGTTTAGTTTAGTTTAGGTCAAAGATAAAGGGGTTTTGTTACTTGTGTATTGTTAAAAATTTCTGAATTGTTATTGTTGCGTTTGCTTTGTAAGAGGGGAAAAATTGTTGTTTGGGAAAAAAAATTCAATAAAACATATTTTTTAAAAAAAGAACATAGACATACAGCGCAGTACAGGCCCTTCGGCCCACGATGTTGCACCAAAACAAAAGCCATCTAACCTACACTATGCCATTATCATCCATATGCTTATCCAATAAACTTTTAAATGCCCTCAATGTTGGCGAGTTCACTACTGTTGCAGGTAGGGCATTCCGCGGCCTCACCACTCTTTGCATAAAGAACCTACCTCTGACCTCTGTCCTATATCTATTACCCCTCAGTTTAAAGCTATGTCCCCTCGTGCCAGCCACTTCCATCCGCGGGAGAAGGCTCTCACTGTCCACCCTATCTAACCCCCTGATCATTTTGTATGCCTCTATTAAGTCTCCTCTTAACCTTCTTCTCTCCAACGAAAACAACCTCAAGTCCATCAGCCTTTCCTCATAAGATTTTCCCTCCATACCAGGCAACATCCTGGTAAATCTCCTCTGCACCCGCTCCAAAGCCTCCACGTCCTTCCTATAATGCGGTGACCAGAACTGTACGCAATACTCCAAATGCGGCCGTACCAGAGTTCCCAACAGGGTGACCTCTCCTTTCCTGTTTCTAACCTCAGCCCATACTACCTCGGAAGATGAGTCCCCATCTAGCATCCTCTCCGCCACCGTATGTAGATGGGCTTTAGAGTGGTTTCAAAGGTTGTAGTGAATTCCAGACACTTACCACCCTCTGGTGAATAAAAACAGTAAATGCTGGATAAACTCAGCAGATCTGGCAGCATTTGTGGAGAGAAACAGTTAACAGAGTTAACAGAAACAGAGTTAACAGACCAGGTTAAAGTCCAACAGGCTTGTTTCAAACACTAGCTTTCGGAGCACTGCTCCTTCCTCAGGTGAATGAAGAGGTATGTTCCAGAAACATATATATTGACAAATTCAGAGATGCCAAACAATGCTTGGAATGCGACCATTAGCAGGTGATTAAATCTTTACAGATCCAGAGATGGGGTAACCCCAGGTTAAAGAGGTGTGAATTGTCTCAAGCCAGGACAGTTGGTAGGATTTCGCAGGCCAGATGGTGGGGGATGACTGTAATGTGACATGAATCCCAGGTCCCGGTCGAGGCCGCACTCATGTGTGCGGAACTTGGCTATAAGTTTCTGCTCGGCGATTCTGCGTTGTCACGCGTCCTGAAGGCCGCCTTGGAGAACGCTTACCCGGAGATCAGAGGCTGAATGCCCTTGACTGCTGAAGTGTTCCCCGACTGGAAGGGAACATTACTGCCTGGTGACTGTCGCGCGATGTCCGTTCATTCGTTGTCGCAGCGTCTGCATGGTCTCGCCAATGTACCACGCTTCGGGACATCCTTTCCTGCAGCGTATGAGGTAGACAACGTTGGCCGAGTCGCACGAGTATGTACCGCGTACTTGGTGGGTGGTGTTCTCACGTGTAATGGTGGTATCCATGTCGATGATCTGGCACGTCTTGCAGAGATTGCCATGGCAGGGTTGTGTGGTGTCGTGGTCGCTGTTCTGAAGGATGGGTAGTTTGCTGCAAACAATGGTTTGTTTGAGGTTGCGCGGTTGTTTGATGGCAAGTAGTGGGGGTGTGGAGATGACCTTGGCAAGATGTTCATCTTCATCGATGACGTGTTGAAGGCTGCAAAGAAGATTTCGTAGTTTCCTGGTTTTCATGTGTGGGGCCCGGCACCCCTCAGAGTGTAAGGCCTATTTCCAAGGTGTGGGTGTTTCCCCCCTTCCTCTGGTTGTTCCTCCTCTCCCCCCTTTCCCTCCCCCTTTCTTGCTCCCCTCCCCCCTATCTGTACCCCTCTCCCCCTGCCACCCTAGTCGCTGGTTACAAACGGACCTTCGAAGAGGCTGGTGAAATTTTCCCACGTGTGGTAGAATCTCTCATCAGACCCCTTAATTTTTGACAACTTTAGGAACTTGGTTAGGTTGGTGAGACAGTTTGAGGCTCTGTGTGGTGCAGCTGACCTCCATCTGAGCAAAACCCTTTATCGGGTGATCAGGGAGGCGAAGGTCAGGATGCCGCCCCACTATCCGTGAAAACTCTCGATGCTCCGATACTCTGAAGACCACCATGAACGGGCATGGCTCCATCTTCACCTCAACCACCCTGGACATGGCCTCAAAGAAAGCAGTGCAGAACCCTTCGAGTCTGGGGAAGCACCAGAACATGTGGATGTGGTTGGCCGGTCCCCCTGACACCATTTGCACTTATCATTCACCTCCGGGAAGAATCTACTCATCCATGTCTTGGTCACGTGCGCTCTGTGCACCACTTTAAGTAGCATTGGGCTCAGCCTTGCGCAGGAGGAGGTGGAGTTGGTCCTGCCTCGATCCGGAGTCCTCCCCTTATCTCCATGCCGAGCTCCTCCCCCATTTCTGTCACGTTTTGTCAAGTGGGGTCCTGACCTCTTCCAAAAGTTGTCCGTATATGTCGCCATGCTTGTCCCCCCCCCTATCCAGCCCGGTGCTAACATCTTGTCCAGTAGGGGGTGTCTGGGGGAGCGTCATGGTCTCTGCAGAGAAAGTCTCACTGCTACAGGTAAGTGGAGCTTCTCTGATAGTTCCCCCAAGGTCACTACGCTACCGTCCCTCACCGTCAGCACCCCTCTGTCCACATACATGTCCCTCACCGTCAGTACCCCTCTGTCCACGTACATGTCCCTCACCGTCAGTACCCCTCTGTCCACGTACATGTCCCTCACCGTCAGCACCCCTCTGTCCATGTACATGTCCCTCACCGTCAGTACCCCTCTGTCCACGTACATGTCCCTCACCGTCAGTACCCCTCTGTCCACGTACATGTCCCTCACTGTCAGCACCCCTCTGTCCATGTACATGTCCCTCACCGTCAGTACCCCTCTGTCCACGTACATGTCCCTCACCGTCAGTACCCCTCTGTCCACGTACATGTCCCTCACCGTCAGTACCCCTCTGTCCACGTACATGCCCCTCACCGTCAGTACCCCTCTGTCCATGTACATGTCCCTCACCGTCAGCACCCCTCTGTCCATGTACATGTCCCTCACCGTCAGTACCCCTCTGTCCACGTACATGTCCCTCACCGTCAGTACCCCTCTGTCCACGTACATGTCCCTCACCGTCAGTACCCCTCTGTCCACGTACATGTCCCTCACCGTCAGTACCCCTCTGTCCACGTACATGTCCCTCACCGTCAGTACCCCTCTGTCCACGTACATGCCCCTCACCGTCAGTACCCCTCTGTCCACGTACATGTCCCTCACCGTCAGTACCCCTCTGTCCACGTACATGTCCCTCACCGTCAGTACCCCTCTGTCCACGTACATGCCCCTCACCGTCAGTACCCCTCTGTCCACGTACATGTCCCTCACCGTCAGCACCCCTCTGTCCACGTACATGTCCCTCACCGTCAGTACCCCTCTGTCCACGTACATGCCCCTCACCGTCAGTACCCCTCTGTCCTTTTCCCATGTCTAGAACGTGGTGTTATTTTTGCCGATGGCAGCTTCCACAGACATACCGCTGAGTTTAAAGTGTTGCCTGAACTGGTTCCAGGTCTTTAATGTGGCCTTTACCATCAAGTGTGTGTATGTGGGGGGCAGGAGCGAGGTGGTGGTTTGTGCCCAGAGATACATCCCCGTACAGGAGGCCTCCTCCATTTGAACCCACTCCGCCTCCGGCTCCCCCAAACACCCCCGCACTCTCTCTGTGTTTGATGCTGTGGTGGTATATATTAGGGGTATTAAGGTACCCTGTGATGCCGAGAGGCTATTGGTGGATAGACGGTGGGTCCCGATTGGATCAGCCGCCTGCTGGCTCCACCCAGTAAGGCGGAGTATAAGAGCCCGGGTTCTCCCAGCAGCCGCATTCTGTAACTGTGCTGCTGGGGAACAAGTCTGCGTAATAAAGCCATCGATCGACTCCTTCTCATCTCGTCTCGTGAGTGATTGATTGTGCTACCATTTATTACGCAAACTTTAAAGGACATGGAGCTGCGAATCATTCCAGAGTGCCTGCGAATCAGCCCCCACGCGGCAAACCCAGCGGCCACTTTTAAACATTGGTTAGCGTGTTTTCAGGGATACCTCCGAACGGCCCCCAGCATACCGACAGAAGAACAGCAAATCCAGGTCCTGCATGCCAGGGTGAGCCCTGAAATCTATACGCTCATAGAGGATGCGGACGATTTCCAGGTGCGCTCGCCATGCTGAGAGGAATCTACGTTCGGCCCGTCAACCAGGTCTACACACGCCACCAGCTCGCGACGAGACGGCAGATCCCCGGGGAATCGCTGGACGAATTCTCCGGTGCGCTGTTAATACTGGGGAGAAACTGCAACTGCCCATCGGTTTCGGCTAACGAACACACAGAGCTGCTGGTCCGAGATGCGTTCGTGGCAGGTATGCTTTCATCCCAAATTCGCCAGCGATTGCTGGAAAGAGATACACTAGGCCTCAAAGAGACACGGGCCCTCGCTGCCTCGTTCGACGTGGCATCGCAGAACGCCAGTGCCTACGCCCTCGACCGCGCGGCAGCCCCTTGGGCACCGTGGACCCCCACCGCGACCGAACCCCCGGGACCCCCTCGCAGGCCTGCGCTGCCAGAGCGGCAGATCACCAGGGGGGGCCCCGCTGCTACTTTTGTAGGCAAGGGAAACACCCCCGAATGCGCTGCCCGGCCCGCTCGGCCCTCTGTAAAGGGTGCGGCAAAAGGGGGAACTTTTTAGCAGTTTGCCAGGCCCAGGGGGTAGCCGCAATCTCCGGGGGAGAACCCCAAACTCAACCCCCCCAGCGATTCATGTGTGGCCATCGGGCGCCGCTATCTTGGGTCCCGGACTCCATGCGGGAGGGATGGGTGCCGCCATTTTGGGCTCCGCAGGCAATGTGCGATCCAGGGGCAGCACCATCTTGTCCACCCCCGACCGTGTGCGACCCATTGACGCCGCCATCTTTGCTGACAGGTAAGGACCCCGAGATGGACGGCCCCACGTGGCCAGAAGAAAACACCCATGATGCAGCAACTACGACTAGCTTCGGTGACCCTGGACCCGTCGCGGCCACGACCCCTCCAAACAGCAACAACGACAGTATTTATAAACGGGTACGAGACGCCCTGCCTGATCAACTCTGGGAGCACGGAGAGTTTTATACATCCCGATACGGTAAGACACTGTTCCCTTCCGATCCACCCAAGTAATCAAAAAATCTTTCTGGCGGCAGGGTCCCATTCGGTAGAGATAAAAGGGTTCTGCATCGCGAACCTCACGGTGCTGGGGAGGGAGTTCAAGAACTACCGGCTTTACGTCCTTCCCCACCTCTGCGCTGCCATACTCCTGGGATTGGATTTTCAGTGTAACCTCCAGAGTTTAACGTTTAAATTCGGCGGCCCTATACCCCCACTCACTATCTGCAGCCTCGCGACCCTCAAGGTCGATCCGCCTTCCCTGTTCGCGAACCTCACCCCGGATTACAAACCAGTCGCCACGAGGAGCAGACGGTACAACGCCCAGGACCGATCTATTATCCGGTCAGAAGTCCAGCAGCTGCTGAGGGAAGGCATAATCCAGGCCAGCAATAGTCCCTAGTTGTAAAGACCGGGGAGAAGCAGAGGATGGTCGTAGACTATAGTCAAACCATCAACAGGTACACGCAGCTGGATGCAAACCCTTTCCCCCGCATATCCGACATGGTCAATCGGATTGCACAGTACAAGGTATTTTCCACGGTGGACCTTAAGTCCGCCTATCACCAGCTCCCCATCCGCCCGAGCGACCGCAACTACACTGCTTTTGAAGCAGATGGGCGGCTATACACTTCTTAAGGGTTCCATTCGGCGTCACTAACGGGGTCTCGGTCTTCCAACGGGAGATGGACCGAATGGTTGACCGGTTGGTTGCGGGACACGTTCCCGTACCTCGAGAACGTCACCATCTGCGGCCACGATCAGCAGGACCACGACGCCAACCTCCGCAAATTCCTCCAGACCGCGCGCGCCCTGAATCTCACATACAACAGGGAGAAATGCATGTTTAGCACCGACCGTCTAACCGTCCTCGGCTACGTAGTGCGAAATGGAGTGATAGGCCCAGACCCCGAACGCATGAGCCCCCTCGTGGAGTTCCCCCTCCCTCACTGCTCCAAGGCCCTGAAAGGCTGCCTGGGCTTTTTCTCTTATTACGCTCAGTGGGTCCCCAACTACGCGGACAAGGCCCGTCCGCTAATCCAGTCCACGGTTTTTCCCCTGTCGACAGAGGCCCGCCAGGCCTTCAGCCGCATCAAAGCGGATATCGCAAAGGCCACGATGCACGCAATCGATGAGTCCCTCCCATTCCAAGTTGAGAGCGAAGCGTCCGACGTAGCTCTGGTGGCCACCCTCAACCAAGCGGGCAGACCCGTGGCCTTTTTTTCACGCACCTCCACGCTTCAGAAATCCGCCACTCCTCAGTGGAAAAGGAGGTCCAGGCCATAGTGGAAGCTGTGCAGCATTGGAGGCATTACCTGGCCGGTAGGAGATTCACTCTCCTCACTGACGAACGGTCGGTTGCCTTCATGTTCGATAATGCACAACGGGGCAAGATCAAGAACGACAAGATCTTGCGGTGGAGGATCGAACTCTCCACCTATAACTATGAGATCTTGTATCGTCCCGGGAAGCTGAACAAGCCTTCCGATGCCCTATCCCACGGCACATGTGCCAACACACAAGTGGACCGTCTCCGAACCCTCCACGAGGACCTCTGCCACCCGGGGGTCACTCGGTTTTACCACTTCGTAAAGACCCGCAACCTGCCCTACTCCATCGAGGAGATCAGGACCGCCACCAGGAACTGCCAGGTCTGCGCAGAGTGCAAACCGCACTTCTACCGGCCAGATAAAGCGCACCTGATAAAGGCTCCCCGTCCTTTTGAGCGCCTCAGCCTGGACTTCAAAGGCCCCCTCCCCTCCACCGATCGCAACACGTACTTCCTGAACGTGATTGACGAATACTCCCGGTTCCCTTTCGCCAACCCCTGCCCCGACATGACCGCGGCCACGGTCATTAGAGCCCTCGGCACCATCTTAACACTGTTCGGTTTCCCCGCCTACATACATAGTGATAGGGGGTCCTCCTTCATGAGCGACGAACTGCGTCAATTCCTGCTCAGCAAGGGCATCGCCTCGAGCAGGATGACCAGTTACAACCCCCGGGGGAACGGTCAGGTAGAGAGGGAGAACGGAACGGTCTGGAAGGTCCACAGCCGGGTGGATCGGTCCTTCCCCCGGCCCCGAATAAGGGTATTAGAACCTCCCAGAGACGACAGGGCCCGAACCAGCGCCTGCATCACCACCGGGGCTAAGACGATCGGCGAGGACGACCAGGGCACCCATTCAAATCAGTATAGTAAAGCAAGAAATGCCTCTGTAAATAATTTTATTGGGTTGCCCAGTAAAAGCGCATTGTAAGTAGTACTAGTAGTTGATATCGGAGCATAGCCGCCATGTTAGCGGCATCCTAGGTACCGACTCTGTAAACCCCTACCACCATACGGCCCACTACTACCCCGCCGGGTTCTTTTTTAACAAGGGGTGAATGTGGTGGTATGTATTAGGGGTATTAAGGTACCCTGTGATGCCGAGAGGCTATTGGTGGATAGACGCTGGGTCCCGATTGGATCAGCCGCCTACTGGCTCCACCCAGTAAGGCGGAGTATAAGAGCCCGGGTTCTCCCAGAAGCCGCATTCTGTAACTGTGCTGCTGGGGAACAAGTCTGCGTAATAAAACCATCGTTCGACTCCTTCTGATCTTGTCTCATGAGTGATTGATTGTGCTACAGATGCCCAGCGATAGAATGGGAGGTTCGGCAGGGCCAGGCATCCCACGTGCTGCCGTCTTTGCAGAATGGCTTTCTGCACCCGAGGATTCTTTCTTGCCCAGACAAAGACACGATTAGTTTGTTAATCCTGGTGAAGAAGGAGTTGGGGACAAAGATCGGGAGTGTTCTGAATAAGAGGAGGATCCTTGGCAGTAAGTTCATCTTTATCGTCTGCACCCTTCCCGCTAGGGAGAATGGGAGTGAGTCCCATCTTTGCAGGTCCCTCTTCACCTCCAACAGGCTGGACAGGTTCCACTGATGGCACCTTGTCCAGTTGTGAGCTACCTGTATCCCCAGGTACTTTAATTTGGTCTGGGTCTGTTTCATAAAATTTGAATCATAGAATGTAGAGTGCAGAAGGAGGTAATTCGGCCCATCGAGTCTGCACCGGCTCTTGGAAAGAGCACCCTACCTAAGCCCACACCTCTAGCCTATCCACCTAACCCCCACCTAACCTAAGGGCAATTTATCATGGCCAATCCACCTAACCTGCATGTTTTAGGACTGTGGGAGGAAACCGGAGCACCCGGAGGAAACCCACACAGACATGGGGAGGATGTGCAGACTCCACACAGACAGTGACCCAAGCCGGGAATCGAACCTGGAACCCTGGCACTGTGAAGCCAAAGTGCTAACCACTATGCTACCTTTGGCGAGGAAAGCTGCATCCCGCCTCCATGGGGGAGGGGGGGGGGCGGAGTTGGGCCCGTCCCTTCTCTAACCACATGCAGCGCGTGGTTGGAGATTACAATCACAAAATATTCCGCTTTTGTTACCCCTGGAAGTGCCCTCTTCCCTACCACAAAAAAGCCTGTCCGGGAGTAGGCCTTATTATGGTGAAACCTCCATGTGTCTATACCCCCCCTATCTGCTCCATAAAGGTGTTCAATTCTTGTCCCATGTCTGCCACGCTACCTGTCCTGGGGTTGGATCTGCCCAGTGTCGGGTCCTGCACACAATTACAGCTCCCCCCCATGATTAGTCGGTGCGTGTCCAAGTCCGGGATTTCGACTTTCGTTTTCTTGACAAACCCTTCGTCATCCCAGTTTTGGACGTATATATTTACCAGAACTAGGGTCCCGCTGACCATTACATACCACCCCCCGGGTCCGTCATATGCTCTTCACCATAAATGAAATTGTCCTGCTAACTAATATGGCTGTTCCCCTTGTCCTGGTGTCGAAACATGAATAAAACGTTTGTCCCCACCTCTGCCCATTCCTTACCCGCGGTCGGTCCCTCTCTCTCAGCTGTGTTTCCTGTAGGAAGACTATGTCCATCCTCAGACTCTTGAGATGGGTGAGCTTCTGGATCTCTTCACCGCCCTGTTGAAGCCCCTCACATTCCATGTAACTATCTGGATGGGGAGGAAGGGGTGCCCTCCTGGGGGGAGGGGGGTTAACCATACTACCTTGTGGGCCTGGCTCTGTCCAATTGGGCCTTCCCTCGCTCATGAGTCATTCAAAATGGCCACTGCTTCCTCTTTTTCACCATCTCCACGTGTTGTCTGTTGCAACCACCACTCTACTCTCCCACTCCCCCCTTTGTTTCTCCCCCGTACCCCCTTACCATTGTGCATCCCCTTCCTGGTCCCTCTTCCCCCCTTGGCCTTCCCCCCACACCCCGTAACCCGCCCCCCCCTTATTTTATCCTTTTTCCCCCCTACATTTCTGACTTTTCTCTCTCTTTTGCGAGGTGCACCCTATCTCCAAGGAGGCGGCCACTACCTCATCCTCCACCAGCTCCCCTCTTGGGTCAGGTTCTCCTATTTAATCCCCATCTGCCTCTCCCCACCTCCACCCCCACCAACCCCTCCTGCCTACGATCTATGCCCGTGTTCGATCCTACCCATCTTGGTTCTCGCAATTTGCGTTCCAGCCCTTGCGTGCTATCACGGCCTGCTCAGGCCATTATTCTGGACAAATTTGTTGGCCTCCTCAAAATAATACTCTTTCCCCTGGTGGGTGAACAAAGAACAAAGAACAAAGAAATGTACAGCACAGGAACAGGCCCTTCGGCCCTCCAAGCCCGTGCCGACCATACTGCCCGACTAAACTACAATCTTCTACACTTCCTGGGTCCGTATCCTTCTATTCCCATCCTATTCATATATTTGTCAAGATGCCCCTTAAATGTCCCTATCGTCCCTGCCTCCACTACCTCCTCCGGTAGTGAGTTCCAGGCACCCACTACCCTCTGCGTAAAAAACTTGCCTCGTACATCTACTCTAAACTTTGCCCCTCTCACCTTAAACCTATGCCCCCTAGTAATTGACCCCTCTACCCTGGGGAAAAGCCTCTGACTATCCACTCTGTCTATGCCCCTCATAATTTTGTATACCTCTATCAGGTCGCCCCTCAACCTCCTTCGTTCCAGTGAGAACAAACCGAGTTTATTCAATCGCTCCTCATAGCTTATGCCCTCCATACCAGGCAACATTCTGGTAAATCTCTTCTGCACCCTCTCTAAAGCCTCCACATCCTTCTGGTAGTGTGGCGACCAGAATTGAACACTATACTCCAAGTGTGGCCTAACTAAGGTTCTATACAGCTGCAACATGACTTGCCAATTCTTATACTCAATGCCCCGGCCAATGAAGGCAAGCATGCCGTATGCCTTCTTGACTACCTTCTCCACCTGTGTAGCCCCTTTCAGTGATCTGTGGACCTGTACTCCTAGATCTCTTTGACTTTCAATACTCTTGAGGGTTCTACCATTCACTGGGTGACCCATAACATGGCAGAGTAAAGCATGCCAAACTGCACCTGTTCCTCTGGTCATTGACTTTTCCCTTTAGACCCTTCTGGGTCTTGATCCGGCTCATCACCTCAGCTTGGTGAGCCGCGATCTGGTCCCCTTGGTCCGTGGCCTTCTCGAGGTCTCTCACCGTCGACTCTTGGGCCTCAAGCCGACACTCCATCTTGGCCATTGCTTCCCTCATGGGGGCTGTCACCTCCTCATTGCTGTCTTGATGGCTGTCAATAGGTCTCTCTCCAGCTGCTCCCTGTGTTTTTGGAGCTCGGAGGTTATGAAGCTCGTCAGCCTGACCATCAGCCCGGGTCTGCGCTGGGAACTCTGTGGAGTCAGCCGTTCCTGGTTCCGTGTCACCTTGTGTGGCTCCCGGCTCCGAGGGTGAGGCTTCCCTCCCCTCGTCATCCTGGCGTTTCTGCTGGGCGGTTGGCTTTTTCCCAAGTGGATCAGAAATTGGCTAGCTGAAAGAAGACAGAGGGTGGTGGTTGATGGGAAATGTTCAGAATGGAGTTCAGTTACAAGTGGCGTACCACAAGGATCTGTTCTGGGGCCGTTGCTGTTTGTCATTTTTATCAATGACCTAGAGGAGGGCGCAGAAGGGTGGGTGAGTAAATTTGCAGAGGACACTAAAGTCGGTGGTGTTGTCGACAGTGCGGAAGGATGTAGCAGGTTACAGAGGGACATAGATAAGCTGCAGAGCTGGGCTGAGAGGTGGCAAATGGAGTTTAATGTAGAGAAGTGTGAGGTGATTCACTTTGGAAGGAATAACAGGAATGCGGAATATTTGGCTAATGGTAAAGTTCTTGGAAGTGTGGATGAGCAGAGGGATCTAGGTGTCCATGTACATAGATCCCTGAAAGTTGCCACCCAGGTTGATAGAGTTGTGAAGAAGGCCTATGGAGTGTTGGCCTTTATTGGTAGAGGGATTGAGTTCCGGAGTCATGAGGTCATGTTGCAGCTGTACAAAACTCTGGCACGGCTGCATTTGGAGTATTGCGTACAGTTCTGGTCACCGCATTATAGGAAGGACGTGGAAGCTTTGGAGCGGGTGCAGAGGAGATTTACCAGGATGTTGCCTGGTATGGAGGGAAAATCTTATGAGGAAAGGCTGATGGACTTGAGGTTGTTTTCGTTAGAGAGAAGAAGGTTAAGAGGAGACTTAATAGAGGCATACAAAATGATCAGGGGGTTAGATAGTGTGGACAGTGAGAGCCTTCTCCCGCGGATGGAAATGGCTAGCACGAGGGGACATAGTCTTATACTGAGGGGTAATAGATATAGGACAGAGGTCAGAGGTAGGTTCTTTACGCAAAGAGTGGTGAGGCCGTGGAATGCGCTACCTGCAACAGTAGTGAACTCGCCAACATTGAGGGTATTTAAAAGTTTATTGGATAAGCATATAGATGATAATGGCATAGTGTAGGTTAGATGGCTTTTGTTTTTTGACTTCCCATGTCGGTGCAACATCGTGGGCCGAAGGGCCTGTACTGCGCTGTATCGTTCTATGTTCTATGTTCTATGTCTATGTTCTTCCTATTTCATGCCAATGCCGTTTCTGGGGGTTAGGTTGGGGAGTTGTGGATATTTGTGGCAAAGGTTTGCTGGAGTTAAAAGGTTGTATTCGAGGATTTCATACGAGAGCCACCTGTACCACTGCTCAGCTCAGAAGTCATCACAGCGAGAGTATTGTGTGCAGTTCTGGAATTCACATTATAGGAGGGATGTGATAGCACTGGAAAGGGTGCAGAGGAGATTTACCAGGATGTTGCCTGGGCTGGAGAGTTTTAGCTATGAAGAGAGATTGGATAGACTGGGGTTGTTTTCCTTGGAGCAGAGGAGACTGAGGGGGACAGGATTGAGATGTATAAAATTATGAGGGACAGAGATGGAGTAGACAGGAAGAAACCTTTCCCCTTGGGGGAGGGGTCAATGACCAGGGGGCAGAGATTTAAGGTGAGAAGCGGGAGGTTTAGAGGGGATGTGAGGAAATCCTTTTCACCCGGAGGGAGGTGGGAGTCTGGAACTCGCTGCCTGAAAGGGGGGTGGAGGCAGAGACCCTCAGAACATTTAAGTATTTAGATGTGCCCCTGCGATCCCAGGGCAGACACGGCTATGGGCCAAGTGCTGGGAAATGGGATTAGAATAATTAGGTGGTTGCTTTTGTCCCGTGCAGGAGCGATGGGCCGAAGGGACTTTTCTGTGCTGTAGACCTCGATGACTTGTTTGTAAATCACAAGCCTTCCCTTGGAGTTCAACTTATGAAATTATGAATGCTAATTATTTGGTGATTTACAAGAATATTATTTTGATGTAACATATAAACTACTTATGATTTCTCATGACCTGAATTTCTACAAGGATATTGGGATTCGGGGAATTTTTCAATAAAGATCTTCAATAAATGATGACAGAAACAGAACAATGTATAAATTTGGCATTGGTGGGTAATATACGTATCGCCTCAGCTAATCAACAGACACCAAAAGCTTGGTGTGAATGATTACTGAGTGTCCTTGTACAGAGCTTTAAAATGGGTTAAGGTCCTAGAATCAGCTCCCTTCAGGAAAGGTCAGAGTTGTGGAGCTCTGTACTGTCCCCATTCCCAATTTGCACTTCTGCAGAGAGAGAAGCGGTGATGTGTGAAAATCTGGCTATGGTCCTCATGTTTGACATTTGTGTTAATGATGCAGACTGTTTCAAAGTGAGCAGTGTAAATGGGGCACAGCATCACAGGAGCTGCCCTACTTAACAATTTATATAAAAGTGTGCCCTATATTTAAAGAACTGGCTGTGCAGAGCCGGAGGGAATGTTTAAACTTCAATAAAATATTGCACTTGGCATCACTTACTTTTTTCTTTTCTTCTTTTAAAAAAAATTTAGAGTGTCCAATTCATTTTTTCCAATTAAGGGGCAATTTAGAACATAGAACATAGAACAATACAGCGCAGTACAGGCCCTTCGGCCCAAGATGTTGCACCGAAACAAAAGCCATCTAACCTACACTATGCCATTATCATCCATATGTTTATCCAATAAACTTTTAAATGCCCTCAATGTTGGCGAGTTCACTACTGTAGCAGGTAGGGCATTCCACGGCCTCACTACTCTTTGCGTAAAGAACCTACCTCTGACCTCTGTCCTATATCTATTACCCCTCAGTTTAAAGTTATGGCCCCTCGTGCCAGCCATATCCATCCGCGGGAGAAGGCTCTCACTGTCCACCCTATCCAACCCCCTGATCATTTTGTATGCCTCTATTAAGTCTCCTCTTAACCTTCTTCTCTCCAACGAAAACAACCTCAAGTCCATCAGCCTTTCCTCATAAGATTTTCCCTCCATACCAGGCAACATCCTGGTAAATCTCCTCTGCACCCGCTCCAAAGCCTCCACGTCCTTCCTATAATGCGGTGACCAGAACTGTACGCAATACTCCAAATGCGGCCGTACCAGAGTTCTGTACAGCTGCAAAATGACCTCCTGACTCCGGAACTCAATCCCTCTACCAATAAAGGCCAACACTCCATAGGCCTTCTTCACAACCCTATCAACCTGGGTGGCAACTTTCAGGGATCTATGTACATGGACACCTAGATCCCTCTGCTCATCCACACTTTCAAGAACTTTACCATTAGCCAAATATTCCGCATTCCTGTTATTCCTTCCAAAGTGAATCACCTCACACTTCTCTACATTAAACTCCATTTGCCCCCTCTCAGCCCAGCTCTGCAGCTTATCTATATCCCTCTGTAATCTGCCACATCCTTCCACACTATCGACAACACCACCGACTTTAGTATCGTCTGCAAATTTACTCACCCATCCTTCTGCGCCTTCCTCTAGGTCATTGATAAAAATGACAAACAGCAACGGCCCCAGAACAGATCATGGTGGTACTCCACTTGTGACTGTACTCCATTCTGAACATTTCCCATCAACCACCACCCTCTGTCTTCTTTCAGCTAGCCAATTTCTGATCCACATCTCTAAATCACCCTCAATCCCCAGCCTCTGTATTTTTTGCAATACCCTACCGTGGGGAACCTTATCAAACGCTTTGCTGAAATCCATATACACCACATCAACTGCTCTACCCTCGTCTACCTGTTCAGTCACCTTCTCAAATAACTCAATAAGGTTTGTGAGGCATGACCTACCCTTCACAAAGCCATGCTGACTATCCCTGATCATATTATTCCTATCTAGATGATTATAAATCTTGTCTCTTATAATCCCCTCCAAGACTTTACCCACTACAGACGTGAGGCTCACCGGTCTATAGTTGCCGGGGTTGTCTCTGCTCCCCTTTTTGAACAAAGGGACCACATTTGCTATCCTCCAGTCCTCTGGCACTATTCCTGTATCCAATGATGACATAAAAATCAAAGCCAAAGGTCCAGCAATCTCTTCCCTGGCCTCCCAGAGAATCCGAGGATAAATCCCATCAGGTCCCGGGGACTTATCTATTTTCAGCCTGTCCAGAATTGCCAACACCTCTTCCCTATGTACCTCAATGCCATCTATTCTATTAGCCTGGTTCTCAGCATTCTCCTCCACAACATTATCTTTTTCCTGAGTGAATACTGACGAAAAATATTAATTTAGTATCTCGCCTATCTCTTCAGTCTCCACACACAATTTCCCGTCCCTGTCCTTGACTGGTCCTACTCTTTCCCTAGTCATTCGCTTATTCCTGACATACCTATAGAAAGCTTTTGGGTTTTCCTTGATCCTTCCTGCCAAATACTTCTCATGTCCCCTCCTTGCTCGTCTTAGCTCTCTCTTTAGATCCTTCCTCGCTACCTTGTAACTATCCATCGCCCCAACCGAAACTTCACACCTCATCTTCACATAGGCCTCCTTCTTCCTCTTAACAAGAGATTCCACTTCCTTGGTAAACCACGGTTCCCTCGCTCGACGCCTTCCTCCCTGCCTGACCGGTACATACTTATCAAGAACACGCAGTAGCTGATCCTTGAACAAGCCCCACTTATCCAGTGTGCCCAACACTTGCAGCCTACTTCTCCACCTTATCCCCCCCAAGTCACGTCTAATGGCATCATAATTGCCCTTCCCCCAGCTATAACTCTTGCCCTGCGGTGTATACTTATCCCTTTCCATCATTAACGTAAACGTCACCGAATTGTGGTCACTGTCCCCAAAGTGCTCTCCTACCTCCAAATCCAACACCTGGCCTGGTTCATTACCCAAAACCAAATCCAACGTGGCCTCGCCTCTTGTTGGCCTGTCAACATATTGTTTCAGGAAACCCTCCTGCACACACTGTACAAAAAACGACCCATCTATTGTACTCGAACTATATCTTTTCCAGTCAATATTTGGAAAGTTAAAGTCTCCCATAATAACTACCCTGTTACTTTCGCTCTTATCCAGAATCATCTTCGCCATCCTTTCCTCTACATCCCTAGAACTATTAGGAGGCCTATAAAAAACTCCCAACAGGGTGACCTCTCCTTTCCTGTTTCTAACTTCAGCCCATACTACCTCGGAAGAAGAGTCCCCATCTAGCATCCTCTCCGCCACCGTAATACTGCTCTTGACTAGCAGCGCCACACCTCCCCCTCTTTTGCCTCCTTCTCTGAGCTTACTAAAACACCTAAACCCCGGAACCTGCAACATCCATTCCTGTCCCTGCTCTATCCATGTCTCCGAAATGGCCACAACATCGAAGTCCCAGGTACCAACCCATGCTGCCAGCTCCCCTACCTTGTTTCGTATACTCCTGGCATTGAAGTAGACACACTTCAAACCACCTACCTGAACACTGGCCCCCTCCTGCGACGTCAAATCTGTGCTCCTGACCTCTATACTCTCATTCTCCCTTACCCTAAAACTACAATCCAGGTTATCATGCCCCTGCTGCATTAGTTTAAACCCCCCCAAAGAGCACTAACAAATCTCCCCCCCAGGATATTTGTGCCCCTCAGGTTCAGATGTAGACCATCCTGTCTGTAGAGGTCCCACCTTCCCCAGAAAGAGCCCCAGTTATCCAGAAATCTGAATCCCTCCCGCCTGCACCATCCCTGTAGCCACGTGTTTAAATGCTCTCTCTCCCTATTCCTCATCTCACTATCACGTGGCACGGGCAACAACCCAGAGATAACAACTCTGTTTGTTCTAGTTCTGAGCTTCCATCCTAGCTCCCTGAAAGCCTGCCTGACATCCTTGTCCCCTTTCCTACCTATGTCGTTAGTGCCAATGTGGACCACGACTTGGGGCTGCTCCCCCTCCCCCCTAAGGACCCGGAAAACACGATCCGAGACATCACGTACCCTTGCACCTGGGAGGCAACATACCAAACGTGAGTCTCTCACGCTCCCACAAAATCTCCTATCTGTGCCCCTGACTATAGAGTCCCCAATTACTAATGCTCTGCTCCTCTCCCCCCTTCCCTTCTGAGCAACAGGGACAGACTCCGTGCCAGAGGCCCGTACCCCATGGCTTACCCCTGGTAAGTCCCCCCCCCCACAAGTATCCAAAGCGGTATACTTGTTTCTCAGGGGAACGACCGCAGGGGATCAAAGAACAAACAAAGAACAAAGAAATGTACAGCACAGGAACAGGCCCTTCGGCCCTCCAAGCCCGTGCCGACCATACTGCCCGACTAAACTACAATCTTCTACACTTCCTGGGTCCGTATCCTTCTATTCCCATCCTATTCATATATTTGTCAAGATGCCCCTTAAATGTCCCTATCGTCCCTGCCTCCACTACCTCCTCCGGTAGTGAGTTCCAGGCACCCACTACCCTCTGCGTAAAAAACTTGCCTCGTACATCTACTCTAAACTTTGTCCCTCTCACCTTAAACCTATGCCCCCTAGTAATTGACCCCTCTACCCTGGGGAAAAGCCTCTGACTATCCAAAAGTGACTGCTTTTTCCCAGTCCCTCTTACAGTTACCCACCTATCTCCAATCTTTGGTGTAACTAATTCCCTGAAGCTGCTATCTATGACCTCTTCTGCCTCCCGAATGATCCGAAGTTCTTCCAACTCCAGCTCCAGTTCCCTAATTCGGTCTTGGAGGAGCTGGAGATGGCAGCACTTCCTGCAGGTAAAATCAGCAGGGACACTAACTGCATCCCTCACCTCAAACATCCTGCAGGAGGAACATTGCACTCCTTTCCCTGCCATTCCTCTAACTTTCTACCAAGATCTGGCTAACAACTAAATTAAATTTTTTATAAAAAATAATAATAATATAATAAAATATGGTACTTACCTCAGACCAATGGGTTTTATTATTAGGTTAGAGGAGGAGGGCGGGTGGGAGACACTACACGTGTAGTGTCTCGGGTTTCCTCTCCACCAGAATTTATTGGTGAGGGTCTTCCCAGACGTCCGCGGGTCGACTTCCTGTTCCCACCTAAAACACTAATTTTTTTTTTTTTAAATTTTCTCAGCTCCTGCTGAAATTGACTAACCAGCCAGCTCCACTCCCGCCAAAATCGACAGGCCTGCCCCTGCAAAGACAAGTGCTTTTAAAGGACAGACTTACCTCCCAGCAACCACTTCCGCACTGCTCCCGCTGAAACTGACTCACCAGCTGTTCTCACGCCGAAATCGACTGGCCTGCCCCTGCAAAGACAAGTGCTTTTAAAGGACAGACTTACCTCCCAGCAACCACTTCCGCGCTGCTCCCGCTGAAACTGACTCACCAGCTGATTCTCCCGCCGAAATCGACTGGCCTGCCCCTGCAAAGACAAGTGCTTTTAAAGGACAGACTTACCTCCCAGCAACCACTTCCGCACTGCTCCCGCTGAAACTGACTCACCAGCTGTTCTCACGCCGAAATCGACTGGCCTGCCCCTGCAAAGACAAGTGCTTTTAAAGGACAGACTTACCTCCCAGCAACCACTTCCGCACTGCTCCCGCTGAAACTGACTCACCAGCTGTTCTCACGCCGAAATCGACTGGCCTGCCCCTGCAAAGACAAGTGCTTTTAAAGGACAGACTTACCTCCCAGCAACCACTTCCGCACTGCTCCCGCTGAAACTGACTCACCAGCTGTTCTCACACCGAAATCGACTGGCCTGCCCCGGCAAAGACAAGTGCTTTTAAAGGACAGACTTACCTCCCAGCAACCACTTCCGCACTGCTCCCGCTGAAACTGACTCACCAGCTGTTCTCACGCCGAAATCGACTGGCCTGCCCCTGCAAAGACCAGTGCTTTTAAAGGACAGACTTACCTCCCAGCAACCACTTCCGCACTGCTCCTGCTGAAACTGACTCACCAGCTGTTCTCACGCCGAAATCGACTGGCCTGCCCCTGCAAAGACAAGTGCTTTTAAAGGACAGACTTACCTCCCAGCAACCACTTCCGCACTGCTCCCACTGAAACTGACTCACCAGCTGTTCTCACGCCGAAATCGACTGGCCTGCCCCTGCAAAGACAAGTGCTTTTAAAGGACAGACTTACCTCCCAGCAACCACTTCCGCAATGCTCCCGCTGAAACTGACTCACCAGCTGTTCTCACGCCGAAATCGACTGGCCTGCCCCTGCAAAGACAAGTGCTTTTAAAGGACAGACTTACCTCCCAGCAACCACTTCCGCACTGCTCCCGCTGAAACTGACTCACCAGCTGCTCTCATGCCGAAATCGACTGGCCTGCCCCTGCAAAGACAAGTGCTTTTAAAGGACAGACTTACCTCCCAGCAACCACTTCCGCACTGCTCCCGCTGAAACTGACTCACCAGCTGATTCTCCCGCCGAAATCGACTATAGAACATTACAGTGCAGTACAGGCCCTTTGGCCCTCGATGTTGCGCTGACCTGTGAAACCACTCTAAAGCCCATCTACACTATTCCCTTATCGTCCATATGTCTATCCAATGACCATTTGAATGCCCTTAGTGTTGGTGAGTCCACTACTGTTGCAGGCAGGGCATTCCACACCCTTACTACTCTCTGAGTAAAGAACCTACCTCTGACATCTGTCTTTTATCTATCTCCCCTCAATTTAAAGCTATGTCCCCTCGTGCTAGACATTACCATCCGAGGAAAAAGGCTCTCACTGTCCACCCTATCCAATCCTCTGATCATCTTGTATGCCTCAATTAAGTCAGCTCTTAACCTTCTTCTCTCTAACGAAAACAGCCTCAAGTCCCTCAGCCTTTCCTCATAAGATCTTCCCTCCATACCAGGCAACATTCTGGTAAATCTCATCTGCACCCTTTCCAATGCTTCCACATCCTTCCTATAATGCGGCGACCAGAATTGTACGCAATACTCCAAATGCGGCCACACCAGAGTGTTGTATAGCTGCAACGTGACCTCATGGCTCCTAAACTCAATCCCTCAATAAAAGCTAACACACCGTACGCCTTCTTAACAACCCTCTCAACTTGGGTGGCAACTTTCAGGGATCTATGTACATGGACACCGAGATCTCTCTGCTCATCCACACTGCCAAGAATTTTACCATTAGCCCAGTACTCAGTCTTCCTGTTATTCCTTCCAAAATGAATCACCTCACACTTTTCTGCATTAAACTCCATTTGCCACCTCTCAGCCCAGCGCTGCAGCTTATCTATGTCCCTCTGTAACTTGTAACATCCTTCCCCACTGTCCACAACTCCACCGACTTTAGTGTCATCTGCAAATTTACTCACCCATCCTTCTACGCCCTCCTCCAGGTCATTTATAAAAATGACAAACAGCAGTGGCCCCAAAACAGAGAATGTGCAAACTCCACACGGACAGTGACCCAGAGCCGGGATCAAACCTGGGACCTCGGTGCCGTGAGGCTGCAGTGCTAACCACAGCACCACCGTGCTGCCCCTACTTGGCATCACTTTGAAGATTTTGCATAAACCTGTTTGGGCCCAAACTGAGATTCTAGAGCAGCAGTGAGATTATTTTACAATTGATACAGAGCTATGGGGAGAAAGTGGGGCAGTGGGATTAGTTTGGGGATTGATACAGGGCTATGGGGAGAGAGCGGGGCAGTGGGATTAGTTTATAGAACATAGACATAGAAAAATACAGCACAGAACAGGCCCTTCGGCCCACGATGTTATGCCGAACCTTTGTCCTAGATTATCATTGAATTTACAGTGCAGAAGGAGGCCATTCGGCCCATTGAGTCTGCACCGGCTCTTGGAAAGAGCACCCTACCCATAGTCAACACCTCCACCCAACACTAAGGGCAATTTATCATGGCCAATCCACCTAACCTGCACATTTTTGGACTGTGGGAGGAAACCAGAGCACCCGGAGGAAACCCACGCAGACACGGGGAGGATGTGCAGACTCCACACAGACAGTGACCCAAGCCGGAATCGAACCTGGGACCCTGGAGCTGTGAAGCAATTGTGTTATCCACAATGCTACCGTGCTGCCCTTAAGAACATAATAACTAAGAACAAATGAATCTACACTATAGCATTTTACCGTAATCCATGTACCTATCCAATAGCTGCTTGAAGGTCCCGAATGTTTCCGACTCAACTACTTCCACAGGCAGTGCATTCCATGCCCCCACTACTCCCTGGGTAAAGAACCTACCTCTGACATCCCCCCTATATCTTCCACCATTCACCTTAAATTTATGTCCCTTGTAATGGTTTGTTCCACCCGGGGAAAGAGTCTATGACTGTCTACTCTATCTATTCCCCTGATCATCTTATAAACCTCTATCAAGTCGCCCCTCATCCTTCTCTGTTCTAATGAGAAAAGGCCTAGCACCCTCAACCTTTCCTCCTAAAACCTACTCTCCATTCCAGGCAACATCCTGGTAAATCTCCTTTGCACCTTTTCTAAAGCTTCCGCATCCTTCCTAAAATCAGGCGACCAGAACTGTACACAGTACTCCAAATGTGGCCTTACCAAAGTTTTGTACAGCTGCATCATCACCTCACGGCTCTTAAATTCAATCCCTCTGTTAATGAACGCTAGCTCACCATAGGCCTTCTTCGCAGCTCTATCCACTTGAGTGGCAACTTTCAAAGATGTATGAACATAGACCCCAAGATCTCTCTGCTCCTCCACATTGCCAAGAACTCTACCGTTAACCCTGTATTCCGCATTCATATTTGTCCTTCCAAAATGGACAACCTCACACTTTTCAGGGTTAAACTCCATCTGCCACTTCTCAGCCCAGCTCTGCATCCTATCTATGCCTCTTTGCAGCTGACAACAGCCCTCCTCACTATCCACAACTCCACCAATCTTCGTATCATCTGCAAATTTACTGACCCACCCTTCAACTCCCTCATCCAAGTCATTAATGAAAATCACAAATAGCAGAGGACCCAGAACTGATTCCTGCGGAACGCCACTGGTAACTGGGATCCAGGCTGAATATTTGCCATCTACCACCACTCTCTGACTTCTATCGGTTAGCCAGTTCGTTATCCAACTGGCCAAATTTCCCACTATCCCATGCCTCCTTACTTTCTGCAGAGGTCTACCATGGGGAACCTTATCAAATGCCTTACTAAAATCCATGTACACTACATCCACTGCTTTATCTTCATCCACATGCTTGGTCACCTCCTCAAAGAATTCAATGAGACTTGTGAGGTAAGACCTACCCCTCACAAATCCGTGCTGACTGTCCCTAATCAAGCAGTGTCTTTCCAGATGCTCAGAAATCCTATCCTTCAGTACCCTTTCCATGACTTTGCCTACCACCGAAGTAAGACTAACTGGCTTGTAATTCCCAGGGTTATCTCTATTCCCTTTTTTGAACAGGGGCACGACATTCGCCACTCTCCAATCCCCTGGTACCACCCCTGTTGACAGTGAGGACGAAAAGATCATTGCCAACTGCTCTGCAATTTCATCTCTTGCTTCCCACAGAATCCTTGGATATATTCCGTCAGGCCCGGGGGACTTGTCTATCCTCAAGTTTTTCAAAATGCACAACACATCTTCCTTCCTAACACGTATTTCCTCGAGCTTACCAGTCTGTTTCACACTGTCCTCTCCAACAATATGGCCCCTCTCATTTGCAAATACAGAAGAAAAATACAGTTAGGACTGATACAGGGCTATTGGGAGAGAGTGGGGCAGTGGGATTAGTTTGGGATTGATACAGGGCTATTGGGAGAGAGTGGGGCAGTGGGATTAGTTTGGGATTGTTACAGGGCTATGGTGCGATAATGGGGCAGTGGGATTAGTTTGCGGTTTAATACAGGGCTATGGGGAGGGAGCAGGGCAGTGGGATTATTTTACAATTGATACAGGGCTATGGGGAGAGAGTGGGGCAGTGAGATTAGTTTGGGATTGATACAGGGCTATGGGGAGAGAGCGGGGCAGTGGGATTAGTTTAGGACTGATACAGGGCTATGGCGAGAGAGAGGGGCAGTGGGATTAGTTTATGATTGATACAGAGCTATGGGGAGAGAGTGGGGCATTGGGATTAGCCTTGATCCACTGCAATTCGCATACCGCCGCAACTGGTCCACAGCAGACGCCATCTCCCTGGCCCTACACTCACCCCGAGAGCATCTCGACAACAAAGACTCCTACATCAGACTCCCATTTATTGACTACAGCTCCGCCTTCAACACCATTATCCCAGCAACATTCATATCAGAGCTCCAAAACCTAGGACTTGGCTCCTCACACTGCAACTGGATCATTGACATTCTGACCCACAATCAGTAAGAATAAACAACAGCAGCTCCTTCACAATAGTCCTCAATCCTGGGACCCCACAAGGCTGCGTACTTAGCCCCCTACTCTACTCCCAGTACACACACAACTGCGTGGCAAAATTTGGTTCCAACTCCATCTACAAATTTGCTGACGATACGATCATAGTGGGCCAGATCTCGAATAACGATGAGTCCGAATACAGGAGGGAGATAGAGAACCTAGTGGAGTGGTGTAGCGACAACAATCTCTCCCTCAATGCCAGCAAAACTAAAGAGCTGGTCATTGACTTCAGGAAGCAAAGTACTGTACACACCCCTGTCAGCATCAACGGGGCCGAGGTGGATATGGTTAGCAGTTTCAAATTCCTAGGGATGCTCATCACCAAAAATCTGTCCTGGTCCAACCACGCCGACGTTACCACCAAAAAAAGCACAACAGCGCCTATACTTCCTCAGGAAACTAAGGAAATTCAGCATGTCCACATTAACTCTTACCAACTTTTACAGATGCACCATAGAAAGCATCCTATCGGGCTGCATCACAGCCTGGTATGGCAACTGCTTGGCCCAAGACTGCAAGAAACTTCAGAGAGTCGTGAACACCGCCCAGTCCATCACACGAACCTGCCTCCCATCCATTGACTCTATTTACACCTCCCGCTGCCTGGGGAAAGCGGGCAGCATAATCAAAGACCCCTCCCACCCAGCTTACTTGTTAAACGTTTAGCTGCTGTAGTATAAAGAGTCAAAGGTTTTGCTGCTTTTCCGTAAAACACCTTTAATTTCCTTCAACAGACTTTGCACAAAACTCTAACATCACATCATCTGACACAAGGGCCACCTGAAGCCCCTTTACATATCAGTGTCAATTATTGGATGCTTAACATAAATGAGACAACTAATTGGAATGTCTCTTAACCCATTACTTATAAGCCTCCCCTTCCTTGGAGGAAAAAAAAAATTAGATGAAACAAAGTTACAAGAAACTCAAAAACACACACGCAATTTCCCCCTTCTTTTTTTTCATTTTTGGAAGAAGAAAAAAAAACAGTCACAGAAATAGGCGCCCTTCTTTAACAATATCCAAAAGTTTCTGTGAACTAGCCCCTCTTTCTGTAAAACAGTCTGACAATTGATAGCTGCTGTCAACCCATTTAATTTTTGCTATCTCCGCTCTATCCAACATCTGCTTCAAACTTGCGATGCCTATCCTTAACCTTTTTTCATTGACACTTTTTGTAGAGTGCACATTTTCCCACAGGGATTTATTGTCAATGTGACAGTCAATAGGTATATCACCCAAATCCCCTAATCCCCAAATTTCTGTCAATATTTGAGATGTATAAAAGGCCATTTCCACCGCCTCTACAAGGCTTAACGTCTCAGCAGCCAAAGTGCTTTTTACCACTCTCCTTATTTTCTTTGTTTCCCACACAAGAGGGCAACATTTACCATTGTTCCCCAAAAGGAAAATTATAAAACCTCCTGCGCTTGAAACCCCATCACATAAATTTGCATATCTATTGGATTGGCTTTTGTGAACTTAAAGAAATGAAGGATTGTTGCTTTTCCAGTGTGTATTTTAGTTTAAGTGGGGAGACTGTTGCGAACAATGGCTCTTTCAGAGGCTCAGAGGTTTTTGGGGGTGGAGAATGTTACACGTAGTACTTTACGGACAGCAACGAAAAGCAGACTGTTAGATTTGGCAAGAACATTGCAGTTAACATCACCTGCCAAAATGCGAAAATATGAGGTAATCAAGGCGGTGGTTAAGCATTTAAAGTTGCCTGAGATAGAGTTTGACTCATTGGAAATGGCAAAAATTCAGTTGCAAATTAAACAAATGGAACATCAGAAAGAATTAAAGCGGCTTGAATACGAGAGTGAGAGAGAGAAAAAAGAAAGAGAGAGAGAGAGAAAGGAAAAAGAAAGAGAAAGAGAGAGAGAGAGGAAAAAGAAAAGGAGAGAGAAGAAAGGAGAAAAGAAAGAATAGCCCTAGCAGAACAAAAATAAAAAGAACGGGAGATACAGATCAGGGTAAAAGATAAAGAGAGGGAGATTCAACTTCAGAAAATGGCCATGAAACATGACAAGCAGTTAAAATTGGCAGACGTAAAGGGAAACGTATAGTTGGATGATAGTGATGAGGATAGTGAGAAAGAGCGTCATAGTCGAAGTCTTGGTGGGAATCTATTTAAATATGTCCAAGCATTGCCAAGGTTTGACGAGAAGGAAGTGGAAGCCTTTTTCATTTCATTTGAGAAGGTAGCTAAACAAATGAAATGGCCACAGGACATGTGGGTGTTACTGATTCAAACAAAGCTGATAGGTAGAGCTAGTGAAGTGTTTGCATCACTACCGGAGGAGGTTTCTGGAACGTATGAGGAGGTGAAGAAATCCATCTTAAGTGCATATGAGCTAGTGCCTGAAGCTTACAGACAAAGGTTTAGAAATTTAAGGAAAGAATTTGGTCAAACATACATGGAGTTTGAAAGGCTCAAACAGAGTAATTTTGAGAGGTGGATAAGGGCTTTGAAAATAGACCAAACGTATGAAGCTCTCAGAGAAATTATACTTTTGTAGGAGTTTAAAAATTCATTTCCTGATGTAGTGAGAACTCATGTGGAAGAACAGAGGGTTAAAACTGCGAGATTAGCAGCGGAAATGGCAGTTGATTATGAATTAGTTCATAAATCAAAGATTGATTTCCGACATCAGTTTCAGCCTGTGAGGGATAGAAACTGGGGACATGAGAAATACTCAAGTGGTAAAAGTAAAGGTGATACGATGGGAGACAATAAAGAGAGTGTACCTCAGATTAAAAAATAAATCCAGGAGGGTGGAAAAGAAATGAAAAGTTTCAGATGTTTTCACTGTAATAAACTATGCCATGTAAAGTCACAGTGTTGGTGGTTGAAGAAAAGCACTGGGAAGGCTGATGTGGTAAAACCGGATAAGACAGTGGGGTTTGTTAGAGTGGTAAAGGAAAGCCCAAGGGAAGCGAAGGAGGTGCAAACGATTGTACAGCCTGTTCAAGAGGTGATTGATAAGAAGGTGCCAGATGTATTTAAAGAATTTACTTGTGTAGGTAAAGTTTACTCATGTGTATCAGGAGGAGCAGGTAAAGAAGTCACAATTTTAAGAGATACAGGGGCTAGTCAATCTTTAATGGTAAGAGATGAGGAATTATGTAGTTTGGGAAGAATGTTGCCAGAAAAGGTGGTGATATGTGGAATTCAGGGTGAGAGGAGTATCGTTCCATTATATAAGGTAAGGTTGGAAAGTCCAGTGAAGAGTGGTGAAGTGGTATAGGAGTAATAGATAAACTATCTTGTCCAGGAATACAGTTTATCTTGGGTAATGATATAGCAGGATCGCAGGTGGGAGTGATGCCTACTGTGGTTGATAAGCCAGTGGAAAATCAGACAACTGAAGTGTTGAAGGACGAATATCCTGGGATTTTTCCAGATTGTGTAGTAACCAGGTCGCAAAGTCACAGGTTAAGACAAGAGGAGAAATCAAAGAGTGAAGATGAAGTTGAAGTGCAATTATCAGAAACGATTTTTGATCAGATGGTTGAAAAAGAACAAGAACAGGTGGAGGATGAGGCGGATATTTTTAGTTCAGGAAAATTGGCGGAGTTACAATAGAAAGATGTAGAAATAAAATGGATTTATCAGAAAGCAGAGACAGAAGAGGAATCTGAGAGTATACCAGAGTGTTATTACCATAAAAATGATGTCTTGATGAGAAAATGGAGATCTGTACATATGCAGGTGGATGAAAAGTGGGCAGAAGTTCATCAAGTAGTATTGCCGGTAGGGTATAGAAAGGAGGTGTTGCAAGTTGCACATTAGGTACCAGTGGGAGGTCATTTGGGAATAAGGAAAACTCAAGCTAAAATCCAGAAACATTTTTATTGGCCTGGACTACATAAAGATGTAGTTAAATTTTGTCAATCATATCACACATGTCAAGTAATAGGGAAACCTCAAGCAGTGATAAAACCAGCGCCCTTAATACCCATTCCAGCATTTGAGGAACCTTTTACAAGGGACCTAATCGATTGTGTAGGACCGCTTCCTAAAACAAAAAGTGGGAATCAATATCTTTTGACTGTAATGGATGTGTCTACTAGGTTTCCAGAGGTCATTCCAGTATGTAATATTACAGCTAAAAGGATTGTGGAGGAGTTACTTAAATTCTTTACTAGATATGGACTAGCCACAGAAATTCAATCGGATCAAGGAACAAATTTTACTTCAAAGTTATTCAAAGAAGTTATGGATAGCTTAGGAATAAAACAATTTAAACCAACTGCGTACAATCCAGAATCGCAGGGAGCGTTAGAAAGGTGGCATCAGACATTAAAGACAATGTTGAGGGCGTATTGTCAAGATTATCCAGAGGATTGGGATAAAGGAATTCCATTCGTATTGTTTGCAATTAGGGATGCACCTAATGAGTCAACCAAATTTAGTCCTTTTGAACTCATTTTTGGTCATGAGGTAAGAGGACCTTTTGAATTGATTAAGGAAAAATTGTTGGGTGAGAAATCGAAAATTACACTATTGGATTACGTGTCAAATTTTAGGGAATGATTAATTAGAGTAGGTGAATTGGCTAGGCAACATTTGAAAGTTGCACAAATGTGATGAAACGGGTAGCGGACAAGAAATCCAAAGTTCATAGTTTTGCCAGTGGGGTAACGTTTTAGTATTGTTACCAGTGGTAGGGGAGCCTTTAAAAGCTCGGTTTTGTGGACCATATGAGATTGAAAGGAAATTAAGTGAGGTGAATTATGTGGTTAAAGACACCAGATAGAAGGAAGACTCACTGAGTGTGCCATGTGAATATGCTTAAAAGGTACTTTGAAAGGGAAGGAGAGAAAAATGAGGTTTTAATGATTCTAACTCAAAGGGACAAACCAAATCCAGATGACTGTGAATTTGGCATACCTCAAATTAAATTGGAAAATGAGGATGTTCTTAAAAATTGGGATGAATTGTTAAGTTACCTTCCAGAGGAAAAATGAACTGACCTGAAAGAGTTATTGATATCACATGGGCAAGTTTGTAGAGATAAATTGGGAAGTACTCAAATGGCTATACATGATGTAGATGTTGGAAATGCTGTTCCTATCAAACAACGTCCATATAGACTTAATCCTTTAAAATTGGCACAGGTTAACAGAGAGATTGAGAGTATGCTGAAGAATGGCATAATTGAAGTGGGTTGTAGCCAATGGAGCTCACTCATAGTGATGGTACCTAAACAAGACGGTACCCAACGGTTGTGTGTGGACTATAGAAAGGTGAATGCAGTTACAAGAACGGACTCTTATCCTGTCCCACCATTGAAGGATTGCATTGAGAAAGTGGGACAATCTGCTTTTATTTCCAACTTCCAGACATGGAAAGAACATTTAAAACATCGTATGGAGTTCTTCGATCGACTTCAGGAGGCGGGTTTGGTGGTGAACCTAGCCGAAGGTGAATTTGGAGGAGCCTGAATCACTTTTCTTGAGGAGTTTCCAATACCCTCAAGACGAAGGGAAATAATGTGATTTCTTAGCATGAGTGGATTTGATCGAACATTTGTGCAAAAGTTTTGTGGCGTGATTACTCCACTGATGAAATTGCTAATGAAACGTCAAAAATTTCAATGGACAGCAGATGTTCAACAGGCATTTGACTGCCTGAAAGCTGTGGTAACCAATGCTCCTGTATTGGAGAATTGCAAGGGACTCTGTGGTCAGATTGAACTAAAGTATCTGATTCTAATGAGAAATGCCGAGGAGTAGAGGAATGGATGGATCGTGCAGAGACTTTGTTCAAAGAGACTGTCAATTGAGAAGGATTTTGGTTGGAGGAAGAAGAACAAAGAAAAATGGATTATATTATTATACCTGTTTGCACGTGTTGTTTTTTTAAAAAACGAAAAGGTATATTTACTGCGTGCATTTCTTAGTGGATGGTGCAAAAGTGAAAAATGAAACCATCTTGAAGTTGATGGGTTTTTTTTTCTTGGGGGGAGGTGTCATGTGAGAGTATCTTTAAGAATTGAATGTTTAAGCAATGTACCTTTAAGAAAACAGTGATGTCATAGAGTGGGTGGAGCTCAGCTCAGTTCAGCCATTTTGCAGTTTGGTTTTGCAGTTTGAAAAGTGCCTGGCTGGTTTTGCTGAGAGCAGTTTAAAAGTGTCTGGCTGTTTTGCTGTGAGCTGATTAAAAGGAGGAAGCCGGTTTGAGACAGCAGCTTGAGAAGTTCTGGTTTGCTGTGAGCTGCTTGAAGGGAGAAAGCCAGTTGGAAAAAGCAGTTGGTGTGTGTCTGTGTGTGTCCAGAGAGCTGCAGGAAGAAAGCAAGGTGCTGGAGCTGAAGTCAACCAAGCTAATATATCTCTGCCATTCTACAGAAAAAATATATATCCTTTAACCTGTTGTGATACTGTTTAAAGGTGTTAAGTCTCTTGGAAGTTTGAAGGAACATTTTAAGGAGTTATTTACCGTTGCAATATTTTCTGAGTTATCTTTGAAGTAAGGGGTGTTAAGAGATCCAATGTTTATTTAAGATGTTAAGTTGAGTTCATGGAATAAACAGTGTTTTGTGTTTAAAAACCCACGTGTCTCATTGAGGGAGTCTAATAAATGGAGGGGGGTGGTCCGAGGGGGAGATGAGCATCGGGTGTCGCTATATGCGGATGACCTGTTGCTGTACGTGGCAGATCCAATGGAGGGGATGGTGGAGGTCATGCAGACTCCACGGGAGTTTGGGGAGTTTTCGGGCTATAAGCTCAATGTAGGGAAGAGTGAGCTCTTTGTATTACAGGCGGGGGACCAAGAAAGAGGGATAGGGGACCTACCGCTGAGGAGGGCGGAGGGGAGCTTTCGGTATCTGGGGATCCAGATAGCCAGGAGTTGGGGGACCCTACATAAACTGAATCTGACGAGGTTGGTGGAGCAAATGGAGGAGGACTTCAAAAGATGGGACATGTTACCGCTCTCACTGGCGGGTAGAGTGCAGTCGGTCAAAATGGTGGTCCTTCCGAGGTTTCTGTTTGTGTTTCAGTGCCTTCCCATCGTGATCACTAAGGCCTTTTTTAAGAGAGTAGGCAGGAGTATTATGAGGTTTGTGTGGGCGAATAAGACCCCGAGAGTAAGGAGAGGGTTCCTGGAACGCAGTAGGGACCGAGGAGGGTTGGCGCTGCCAAACCTGGGGAGCTACTACTGGGCAGCAAATGTGGCGATGATCCGCAAGTGGGTTATGGAGGGAGAGGGGGCGGCATGGAAGAGGATGGAGACGGCGTCCTGTAAAGGAACGAGCCTGGGGGCGTTGGTGACGGCACCGCTGCCGCTCTCACCGACAAAGTATACCACGAGCCCGGTGGTGGCGGCAACGCTAAGGATCTGGGGCCAGTGGAGACGGCACCGGGGTGCAATGGGAGCATCGGTGTGGTCCCCGATCAGGGGTAACCACCGGTTTGTCCCGGGGAAGATGGACGGGGGGTTCCAGAGCTGGCATCGGGTGGGGATTAGAAGAATGGGGGACCTGTTCATCGACGGGACGTTTGCGAGCCTAGGGTCACTGGAGGAGAAGTTCGAGTTACCCCCGGGAAATGCCTTTAGATATATGCAGGTGAGGGCTTTTGTGAGGTGACAGGTGAGGGAATTCCCATTGCTCCCGGCACAAGAAGTTCAAGATAGGGTGATCTCGGGTGTATGGGTCGGGGAGGGCAAGGTGTCGGAAATACACCAGGAGTTGAAAGAAGAGGGGGAAGCGCTGGTAGAAGAGTTGAAGGGTAAATGGGAGGAGGAGCTGGGGGAGGAGATCGAGGAAGGTCTGTGGGCTGATGCCCTAGGTAGGGTTAATTCCTCCTCCTCGTGTGCCAGGCTCAGCCTGATACAATTTAAGGTGGTCCACAGAGCGCACTTGACGGGGGCAAGGTTGAGTAGGTTCTTTGGGGTAGAGGACAGATGTGGAAGGTGCTCAGGGAGCCCGGCGAACCATGTCCATATGTTTTGGTCATGCTCGGCACTGGAGGGATTCTGGAGAGGAGCGGCGGGAGCAATATCTCAGGTGGTGAAAGATGGGTCAAGCCAAGCTGGGGGCTAGCTATATTTGGAGTAGTGGACGAACCGGGAGTGCAGGAGGCGAAAGAGGCCGGCATTCTGGCCTTTGCGTCCCTAGTAGCCCGGCGAAGGATCTTGCTAATGTGGAAGGAGGCGAAGCCCCCCAGCCTGGAGGCCTGGATAAATGATATGGCTGGGTTCATAAAGTTGGAGAGGATTAATTTCGCCTTGAGAGGGTCTGCGCAGGGGTTCTACAGGTGGTGGCAACCGTTCCTAGACTAGCTCGCGGAGCGTTAGAGGAAGGTCGGTCAGCAGCAGCAGCAACCTTGGGGGGGGGGGGGCGGTGGAGGGGATGTCCTGGGAGGGTGGGGAGGGGGGGGGAAGGGGGGGCTGCCTGGGAGGGTGGATGAGCAAGAGATAACATGAAGGGTTGGGGAAACTGGCACGTACGGGTGAGGGTCAGTGTACAAAGCTGTGTAAATATATCATTTTGCCATGTATATACCTTGCTCTGCACGATTTCTCGTTTTTTTTGTTACGGGGGGGGGTGGGGTGTTATTGTTTGTAAGGCAGAAAAATTGTGTTAAAAAACTTTAATAAATATATATATTTTTTTAAAAACCACGTGTCCATAATTTTAATCCCACACCTAGGGAAAAAGCCGTGTGCTCGGAAAAGCAACAAATCCATTAAAGGGCGAGGTTGGTTCAACTCCATGATACATTTTGGGGTTCAGAAAACGCCTCGCCCCATATCACTATAAACTATGAGTTCCAAGTGCCTAAGGACACCTAAAACCGGGAACCTCAAAACACACTCTGCATTTTTAGTTTGACCAACGCTTTATTTGCTCTTATTATGTCTTCCACTTTGGGATCATTCATTTTTGTACTCAACTCTAAGACATCAAAACTCACGTCCGGTCTAGTCTGTCTACCTAACCAATTCAGTTGCCCAATTAAACTTTGCAATTGCTCTTTTTCCATCTTTGAAACCATTGCGGTTTTTTGTGAAACCCGGCCACAACTAATTGCTATTGGGCTAATGCTTTCCAAATAAGATTGCTGACATAAAGTTGCCCCTAACTTAGTCTGTCCAATTTCTAGTCCAATATATTTAAATGCACCGGAAGCCTGACTTCCAACCCTGAATTCTTTCCTCAAACCAGAGATTACAATAGCTTCAAAATCACTAGTCCCACACCACAAAAAATCATCGACATGCATCATAAAGATGCCAGAAAGGTTCCCTTTATAGTGCCAGTAAAACATTGCTGGATCTGCTTTCAACTGGCAACAGCCTAACTTTAACAAAACTGATCTTACCGAAAAATACCAGACTCTAGATGCATCATTTAATCCATATACACATTTGTTCAACTTCCAGAGTACCCCTTCTGTGTTAGCTGCTTCTTTAGGAGAACAGAGAAAAATGTCTCTTTGGAGCTGATGCCCCTGCAAAAAGGCAGCTTTTATATCTATAGATTTGCATTCCCATGCCTTTGTGGCTAATAGAGCCAAGAATATCTTTAAAATAACCTTTTCTGCCGTAGGTGAATCTACCCTTAAATCCTGATCTTCTAAGTTTTCTTCAAATCCCCTTGCCACAAGCCTGGCCTTTGCCTTATAAGTTCTATCCGGAAGAACCTTTTCCGTACAAATCCATCTGTGGGGGAGAGCTCTTTGTCCCCTATCCGGTACCGTGTATACCCCAAATTCACTCCAACTATGCAATTCTTGCTGTTTGGCATCTTTGATAACTTTTTCATCTAATTTATTTGAAGCCACCAAAATCTCATGTGCATGTGGGCTTCTACTCCTATTAGTATTCGTAGTCTTACTCATGTTCCGAGATCTTGACAAACTACGTCCCCTCTCCCGCCTGGTATCTCGTTCTGTACTGCTACTGCTTGATCTTTCCCTTCTGCTGTGGGATGTCCTTTCAATACTTCGCGACCTTTTCCTGCGGACCTGTTCACTATCTGATGTACTATCAGAACTGGCACTGCGTTTCTGTGCCCTCCATTTTTGAACTTCGTTTTCCCATTCCATTGTCTTGACTCCCTCCCCTGAATGCTGTACATTCAACCAATGTTTATACTTTCCAGTGGCCTTCCCTGCTCTACTCGTAACAGTTGCATCCTTCCATTGACTAGACCCTTCAGGCAAGTATGTCATTTTTGTACCAACTTTTGGCATTCGCCCTTTCGGCAAAATGGCCTGTTTTAATTCATCAGAAGTGTTGTGTTCCTCTACAGAAACCCTGTCTATATCAGTTAACTGGTCGTCATAGTTCTGCAACACATGCGTACCAGATGACTCTGGTTCCTCGTCATGTCTGTCTGCTCTGTCTAAATTTGAAAATGTATCATCTGTATCCATTATCCTTGATGAATGGACCCTAACAGTTTGATTACCATGTTGCAAAATAATTGTTTTGCCATCTATGCCTATGATCTTCCCTGGGCCTTTCCATTCATTAGAATTGTCTCTCTTATAGTATACCATGTCTCCCTGCTGAAAAACGGCATCTGATGGCCGTACATTATGTCTTAAAGCTCTGCGAATTCTTTCAGAGACTTCTGCTTCCAAAAAAGCTTTTCTACTGCTATGTAATGCGTTTAAATGCTCAGCAAAAGCAGAGCTAATTGTAGTCCCCTCACAAGCTGGAGGCTGGTCATCTAAGATGGACGGAATTTTAGGGTTTCTATCAAACACTAATTGATAAGGACTATAGCCCCCAACCATCTGCAATGAATTCTTTGCATGCACCGCCCATGCTAAAGCTGAATTTAACTTGCAGTTTGGTCTATCCGCCAAAATTTTCCGAAGCATGTCATCGATGACAGCATGATTTCTTTCACAGACACCATTACTAAATGGGCTTTCCGCAGCCGTATTCATAACTCTGATATTCATGTTTTCACACATATCCCTAAACTCATCGTTAGCAAATTCTCCCCCATTGTCCGTAAGGAATTTTGCCGGTGGGCCCATTCCTGTCCCTATCCATTTTTCCACGATTTGATCCAGAACTACGCTCTTTTCTTCACTTCGTACAATCGTTGATTGACTAAATCTGGTTGCTAAATCTACAAAATGCAAAATAAATATATTATTGGCTTTATCCCAGATCTTAAGGTCCATGGCCACAATGTCGTTAAAATCCTTGGCCAAAGGTAAGGTTACTATCGGTCGTGCTGGTGTCCTTCTGTACTTCCTACAAACTTCACAGCAATCACTAACCTGTTCTATCAGTTTAGTATAGTTTTCATCCCTTACCCCTGCATCCTTGAAAACATTTTTCAGCCTCCGAGGAGACAGCTACAGGGATGGTGCAGGAGGGAGGGTTTCAGA
Source organism: Scyliorhinus torazame (assembly GCF_047496885.1). Taxonomy (NCBI): domain Eukaryota; kingdom Metazoa; phylum Chordata; class Chondrichthyes; order Carcharhiniformes; family Scyliorhinidae; genus Scyliorhinus; species Scyliorhinus torazame. The sequence continues at coordinate 67,200 of NW_027308257.1, forward strand.
TTTCTGGATAATTGGGGCTCATTCTGGGGTCGGTGGGACCTCTACAAACGGGATGGTCTGCACCTGGACCAGAGGGGTACCAATATTTTGGGGGGGAAATTTGCTAATGCTCTTCGGGAGGGTTTAAACTAGTTCAGCAGGGACTTGGGAACCTGAATTGTAGCTCCAGTATACAGGAGGTTGAGAGTAGTGAGGTCATGAGTAGGGTTTCAAAGTTGCAGGAGTGTACCGGCAGGCAGGAAGGTGGTTTAAAGTGTGTCTTCGTCAATGCCAGGAGCATCCGGAATAAGGTGGGTGAACTTGCGGCATGGGTTGGTACCTGGGGCTTCGATGTTGTGGCCATTTCGGAGACATGGATAGAGCAGGGACAGGAATGGTTGTTGCAGGTGCCAGAATGTAGATATTTCAGTAAGCTCAGGGAAGGTGGGAAAAGAGGGGGAGGGGTGGCATTGTTAGTCAAGGACAGTATTACGGGGCAGAAAGGACGTTTGATGAGGACTCGTCTACTGAGGTAGTATGGGCTGAGGTTAGAAACAGGAAAGGAGAGGTCACCCTGTTAGGGGTTTTCGATAGGCCTCCGAAAAGTTCCAGAGATGTAGAGGGGAGGATTGCAAAGATGATTCTGGATAGGAGCTAAAGCAACAGGGTAGTTATTATGGGGGACTTTAACGTTCCAAATATTGACTGGAAACGCTATAGTTCGAGTACATTAGATGGGTCCGTTTTTGTCCAATGTGTGCAGGAGGGTTTCCTGACACAGTATGTAGATAGGCCAACGAGAGGCGAGGCCATATTGGATTTGGTACTGGGTAATGAACCAGGACAGGTGTTAGATTTGGAGGTAGGTGAGCACTTTGGTGATAGTGACCACAATTCGATTACGTTTACTTTAGTGATGGAAAGGGATAGGTATATACCGCAGGGCAAGAGTTATATCTGGGGGAAAGGCAATTATGATGCGATGAGGCAAGACTTAGGATACATCGGATGGAGAGGAAAACTGTAGGGGATGGGCACAATGGAAATGTGGAGCTTGTTCAAGGAACAGCTATTGCGTGTCCTTGATAAGTATGTACCTGTCAGGCAGGGAGGAAGTGGTCGAGTGAGGGAACCGTGGTTTACTAAAGCAGTCGAAACACTTGTCAAGAGGAAGAAGGAGACTTATGTAAAGATGAGACATGAAGGTTTAGTTAGGGCGCTCGAGAGTTAGCTAGGAAGGACCTAAAGCGAGAGCTAAGAAGAGACAGGAGGGGACATGAGAAGTCTTTGGCAGGTAGGATCAAGGATAACCCTAAAGCTTTCTATAGATATATCAGGAATAAAAGAATGACTAGGGTAAGAGTAGGGCCAGTCAAGGACAGTAGTGGGAAGAGTCCGAGGAGATAGGAGAGGTGCTAAATGAATATTTTTCGTCAGTATTCACACAGGAAAAAGACAATGTTGTCGAGGAGAATACTGAGATTCAGGCTACTAGACTAGAAGGGCTTGAGGTTCATAAGGAGGCGGTGTTGGCAATTCTGGAAAGTGTGAAAATAGATAAGTCACCTGGGCCGGATGGGATTTATCCTAGGATTCTCTGGGAAGCTAGGGAGGAGATTGCTGAGCCTTTGGCCTTGATCTTTAAGTCATCTTTGTCAACAGGAATAGTGCCAGAAGACTGGAGGATAGCAAATGTTGTCCCGTTGTTCAAGAAGGGGAGTAGAGATAACCCCGGTAACTATAGACCAGTGAGCCTTACTTCTGTTGTGGGAAAAATCTTGGAATGGTTTATAAGAGACAGGATGTATAACCACCTGGAAAGGAATAATTTGATTAGAGATAGTCAACACGGTTTTGTGAAGGTTGCCTCACAAACCTTATAGAATTCTTTGAGAAGGTGACCAAACAGGTGGATGAGGGTAAAGCAGTTGATGTGGTGTATATGGATTTCAGTAAAGCGTTTGATAAGGTTCCCCATGGTAGGCTACTGCAGAAAATACGGAGGCATGGGATTCAGGGTGATTTAGCAGTTTGGATCAGAAATTGGCTAGCTGGAAGAAGACAAAGGGTGGTGGTTGATGGGAAATGTTCAGACTGGAGTCCAGTTACTAGTGGTGTACCACAAGGATCTGTTTTGGGGCCACTGCTGTTTGTCATTTTTATAAATGACCTGGAGGAGGGCGTAGAAGGATGGGTGAGTAAATTTGCAGATGATACTAAAGTCAGTGGAGTTGTGGACAGTGGGGAAGGATGTTACAAGTTACAGAGGGACATAGCTAAGCTGCTGCGCTGGGCTGAGAGGTGGCAAATGGAATTTAATGCAGAAAAGTGTGAGGTGATTCATTTTGGAAGGAATAACAAGAAGACAGAGTACTGGGCTAATGGTAAGATTCTTGGCAGTGTGGATGAGCAGAGAGATCTCGGTGTCCATGTACATAGATCCCTGAAAGTTGCCACCCAGGTTGAGAGGGTTGTTAAGAAGGCGTACAGTGTGTTAGCTTTTATTGGTAGAGGGATTGAGTTTAGGAGCCATGAGGTCATGTTGCAGCTATACAACACTTTGGTGCGGCCGCATTTGGAGTATTGCGTGCAATTCTGGTCGCCGCATTATAGGAAGGATGTGGAAGCATTGGAAAGGGTGCAGAGGAGATTTACCAGGATGCTGCCTGGTATGGAGGGAAGATCTTATGAGGAAAGGCTGAGGGACTTGAGGCTGTTTTCGTTAGAGAGAAGAAGGTTAAGAGGTGACTTAATTGAGGCATACAAGATGATCAGAGGATTGGATAGGGTGGACAGTGAGAGCCTTTTTCCTCGGATGGTGATGTCTAGCACGAGGGGACATACCCTTAAATTGAGGGGAGATAGATATAAGACAGATACTCAGAGAGTAGTAAGGGCGTGGAATGCCCTGCCTGCTACAGTAGTGGACTCGCCAACACTAAGGACATTCAAATGGTCATTGGATAGACATATGGACGATAAGGGAATAGTGTAGATGGGCTTTAGAGTGGTTTCACAGGTCGGCGCAACATTGAGGGCCGAAGGGCCTGTACTGCGCTGTAATGTTCTATGTTCTATGTTCCCCCCTTATTGCTTTTTTAGTTGTCCTCTGCTTGCTTTTAAAGGCTTCCCAATTCTCTGGCTTCCCACTAATACTCGCCACTCTGTATGCTTTTTCTTTAGCTTTTATGCTGTCCTTGACTTCCCTCATCAGCCATGGATGCCTTGTCCTCCCCTTAGCATGTTTCTTCCTCCTTGGGATGAATTTCTGTTGTGCCTCCCGAACAACCCCCAAAAACTCAGCCATTGCTGTTCCACTGTCTTCCCTGCTAGGCTCCTTTTCCAATCAACTCTGGCCTGCTCCTCCCTCATGTCTTTTAGTTACCCTTATTTAATTGTAATACCGTTACATCTGATTCCAGCTATTCCCTCTCAAACTGCAGGGTAAATTCAATCCTATTGTGGACACTGCTCCCTAAGGGTTCCTTCACCTTAAGCTCCCTAATCAAGTCTGCCTCATTACACATCACCAAATCCAGAATTGCCTGTTCCTTAGAAGGCTGTCACAAGCTGCTCCAAAAAACCATCTCTTAGACATTCGACAAATTCCCTTTCTTGGGATCCACTACCAACCTGATTTTCCCAGTCCACCTGCATATTGAAGTCCCCCATGATTATTGTGATATTGCCTTTTTTACATGCTTTCTCAATCGCCTGATTTATGTTCTGCCGCACATCCTGAAATGAAATGAAATGACTACTGCTAGGGGGCCTGTACATAACTCCCATCAGGGTCTTTTTACCTTTGCGATTCCTCAACTCTACCCACAGAGATTCTATGCCTTCTGATCCTATATCGCTCCTTGCTATCGATTTAACTTCATTCCTTACTCACAATGCAACCCCACCCCCTCTGCCCATCTGCCTGTCCTTTTGATAGGACACATATCCTTGGATATTTAAATCCCAGCCCTGAAACTCTCCCTTCTACACCACCAGTTTAGCCACGTGTTTAGCTGCACTATCCTCCTATTTCTAGCCTCGCTGGCACGTGGCACAGGGAGAAATCCTGAGATTACAACCCGAGAGGTCCTGCTTTTTAGTTTACTGCCTAATCCCCTGAACTGCTTCTGCAGGACCTCATCACTCTTCCTACCTATGTCGTTAGTACCTATGTGTACTACGACTTCTGGCTGTTCACCCTCCCCCTTCAGGATGTCTTGTGTTTTCATTCAGAGACATCCTTGACCCTGGCACCAGGGAGGCAACATACCATCCTGGAGTCTCTTTCCTGTCCACAGAAGCGCCGATCTGTGCCCCTTACTAGAAAGTCCCCGATAACTATCGCTCTCCTGCACTTTGCCCTCCCCTGCTGAGCAACAGAGCCAATTATGGTGCCCCTGTTCTGGTTGCTCTTGTCCCCTGATAGGCTATCCCCTCAAAAATATCCCAAACAGTATATCTGTTACAGAGGGGGACAGCCACAGCGGATTCCTGCACTGACTGCCTGCCCTTCCTAGCGGTCATCCAGTAGGGGCTGGTTTAGCACAGGGCTAAATCGCTGGCTTTGAAGGCAGACCAAGTTAGGCCAGCAGCACGGTTCAATTCCCGTACCAGCCTCCCCGAACAGGCGCTGGAATATGGCGACTAGGGGCTTTTCACAGTAACTTCATTTGAAGCATACTTGTGACAATAAGCGATTTTCATTTCATTATCCATCTGTCTGCTTGCATCTTGGGTGTGACCACGTCTCTGTAACTGCGATCTATGACGCTTTCCGCCACCTGCAAGCTCCTAAGTGCATCCAACTGCTGCTCCAACTGAACCACGCGGTCTGTGAGGAGCTACCATTGGTTACATTTCCTGCAAACGTAGTCAACCGGAATGCTGGAAGATTCACGGATCTCCTGCATTTCCAGATTTTATTGAATTCAAATTTCGCAATGTGCTATGGTGGGATTCAAAACTGTTCCCGCAAAGTATTACCCCGGATTACCACTGGATTAGTCCAGTTGCAGTACTGGCACCCTGGATTACTAGTCCAGTGGTAGTGCCGGCTCCCTGGATTACTAGTCCAGTGGTAGTACCGGCTCCCTGGATGACTAGTCCAGTGGTAGTACAGGCTTCCTCCGATTACTAGTCCAGTGGTAGTACCGGCTCCCTGGATTACTAGTCCAGTGGTAGTACCGGCTCCCTGGATTACTAGTCCAGGGTAGTGCCGGCTCCCTGGATTACTAGACCAGTGGTAGTACAGGCTCCCTGGATTACTAGTCCAGTGGTAGTACCGGCTCCCTGGATTACTAGTCCAGTGGTAGTACCGGCTCACTGGATTACTAGTCCGGTGGTAGTACAGGCTCCCTGGATTACTAGTCCAGTGGTAGTACCGGCTCCCTGGATTACTAGTCCAGGGTAGTGCCGGCTCCCTGGATTACTAGACCAGTGGTAGTACAGGCTTCCTCCGATTACTAGTCCAGTGGTAGTACCGGCTCCCTGGATTACTAGTCCAGTGGTAGTACCGGCTCCCTGGATTACTAGTCCAGGGTAGTGCCGGCTCCCTGGATTACTAGACCAGTGGTAGTACAGGCTCCCTGGATTACTAGTCCAGTGGTAGTACCGGCTCCCTGGATTACTAGTCCAGTGGTAGTACCGGCTCCCTGGATTAGTCCAGTGGCAGTACCAGCTCCCTGGATTACTAGTCCAGTGGTAGTACCGGCTCCCTGGATTACTAGTCCAGGGTAGTGCTGGCTCCCTGGATTACTAGACCAGTGGTAGTACCGGCTCCCTGGATTACTAGTCCAGTGGTAGTACCGGCTCGCTGGATTACTAGTCCAGTGGTAGTACCGGCTCCCTGGATTAATCCAGTTGCAGTACTGGCTTCCTGGATCACTAGTCCAGTGGGAGTACCGGCTCCCTGGATTACTAGTCCAGTGGTAGTACCGGCTCCCTGGATTACTAGTCCAGTGGTTGTACCGGCTCCCTGGATTAATAGACCAGTGGCAGTACCGGCTCCCTGGATTACTAGTCCAGTGGTATTACCGGCTCCGTGGATTACTAGACCAGTGGTAGTACCGGCTCCCTGGATTACTAGTCCAGTGGTAGTACCGGCTCCCTGGATTACTAGTCCAGTGGGAGTACCGGTGTGGTAGTATGTATTGGGGGTCATGTGGGACTGGAAGCCCTAATGTCATTGGCTGACGGATCCTGGGTCCTGGTTGGCCGTTGACCTCAAGCTCCGCCCTGAAGGCGGAGTATAAGAAGCCGGAGTCTTCCCCCGCAGGCCAGTTTACTATCGAGCTGCGGGGGAACAGACACGCTTAATAAGGCCTCATCGACTTCACTCTATTCGTCTCACGGAGTCTTTGTGCGCTACAATTTATTAAGCGTGCCTAAAAAAAAAAAAAGGACTCTGGAGCTCAGGATCATTCCGGAATGCCTGAGGATCAGCCCCCACGCAGTGAACGCGGCAGCAGCCTTCAAGCACTGGCAGACTTGCTTCGAGGCCTACCTCAGAACGACCACCGGCCGAGTCTCAGAAGACCAAAAACTGCAGGTCCTGCACTCGAGGGTGAGCACGGAGATTTTCTCCCTCATCGAAGACTCGGACGATTTCCAGACGGCGTTCGCAGCACTGAAAAGTCTCTATGTCCGCCCTGTTAACCAAATCTACGCTCGCTACCAGCTCGCGATGAGACGGCAAGCTCCCGGAGAATCGATGGACGAGTTCTACGCCGCGCTGCTGATTTTGGGACGAGCCTGCAGCTGCCCGTCGGTGAACGCAAACGAACACATGGACATGTTAATGCGCGACGCTTTTGTGGCAGGTATGCAATCCTCCCAAATCCGCCAAAGACTTCTAGAAAAAGAGTCGCTAGGACTCTCAGAGGCCCGGGCCCTAGCAGCCTCCCTAGACGTGGCCGCGCGTAATACCCGCGCCTACGGCCCCGACCGCGCGGCAACCCATTGGGCCCCGTACGTACCCGTCGCGGCAAACCCCCTACCCCCCCGGACACCCCACAGGCTTGCGCGGTCCAAACGCCGAGTCGCACCGGGGGCGCCCACTGTTATTTCTGCGGCCAGGCGAAACACACCCGACAGCGCTGCCCGGCCCGTGCAGCCATCTGCAAAAGCTGCGGGAGAAAGGGCCATTATGCGGTTGTGTGCCGGTCCCACGAGGTCGTCGCCGTCCCGGGAGCACAGGGAGCCCTGCAAGCAGTTTACGCACCCCAACCCCCCCAGCACGCCATGTACGACCCGCAGGCGCAGCCGCTCTGGGTCCCGACCACCGCGGTCCCGGGAGAACTGGGAGCCCTGCACGCTGCCTACGCCCCCCAACCCCCCTCCCCGCAGCCCATGTATGACCCGCCGCCGGCGCTACCGCTTTGGGTCCCGGCCAACACTCTCCACGGAGAGGAGGGAGTTTTCCGCGTCCCTAACGCCACCCTAACCCCCACCCCGCGCCCCACGCCTGACCCGCCAGCGCCACCTACTTGGGCCCCGACCACCGCTGTCCCCGGTGAGGGAGCTCCGCGCGGTCCTAGCGCTCGCGGTCCTAGCGCTCACGGTCCTAGCGCTCCCCAGCCCCCCCAGCACACCATGTGCGACCCGCAGATGCCGCCATTTTGGGTCCCGGCCACCACGAGGGGAGGAGGGGCGCCGCCATCTTGGACCGCCCCAGACCTGTACGACGCATGGGGGCGGCCATTTTGTCCACCCCCGCCGCCATCTTGTGACCCCCCAGCCACGTGCGATGTATGGGGGCGGCCATTTTGTTCATCCCGACGCCATCTTGGACGGCAACAACGGACCTCACTCCACTACTACAACCACGGCTTGCTTCGATTACGCTTGATCAAGCTCGGCCCCGGACACTCCAGACGACGACGACAACGGTACTAATAAACGGCCACAAGACACCATGCCTAGTCGACTCCGGGAGCACGGAAAGCTTTATCCACCCCGACACGGTAAGACGCTGTTCCTTGACCACCTATCCCAGCGCACAAAAGATTTGCCTAGCTGCAGGATCCCACTCCGTACAGATCCAGGGATTCTGCATAGTTACCCTAACGGTGCAGGGGAGGGAGTTCAAAAACTACAAACTAAACATCCTTCCCCAACTCTGTGCCCCCACCTTGCTGGGATTAGATTTCCAATGCAATCTACAGAGCCTTACGTTCAAATTCGGCGGCCCCATACCCCCACTCACTATCTGCGGCCTCGCAACCCTCAAGGTGCAACCCCCGTCCTTGTTTGCGAACCTCACCCCGGATTGCAAACCCGTCGCCACTAGGAGCAGACGGTACAGCGCCCAGGACCGGACCTTCATTCGGTCCGAAGTCCAGCGGCTACTAAAGGAGGGCATAATCCAGGCCAGCAATAGTCCCTGGAGAGCGCAGGTGGTAGTAGTGAAGACAGGTGAGAAACAAAGGATGGTCATTGACTATAGCCAGACCATCAACAGGTACACACAACTAGACGCGTACCCTCTCCCCCGCATATCCGACATGGTCAATCAGATTGCCCAATATAAAGTCTCCTCCACCGTGGACCTCAAGTCCGCCTACCATCAGCTCCCCATCCGCCCAAGTGACAGCAAGTACACAGCCTTCGAGGCAGACGGGCGATTATACCATTTCCTACGGGTCCCTTTTGGCGTCACAAACGGGGTCTCAGTCTTCCAACGGGAGATGGACCGAATGGTTGATCAACATGGGTTGCGGGTCACATTCCCGTATCTCGACAATGTAACCATCTGCGGCCACGATCAGCAGGACCACGACGCCAACCTCCAAAAATTCCTCCAGACCGCCAAAGCCTTGAACCTCACGTACAACGAGGACAAGTGCGTTTTTAGCACCGATCGGCTAGCCATTCTGGGCTACGTAGTGCGCAATGGGATAATAGGCCCCGACCCCGAACGTATGCGCGCACTCATGGAATTTCCCCTCCCGCACTGCCCAAAAGCCCTGAAACGCTGCTTGGGTTTCTTTTCGTACTACGCCCAGTGGGTCCCCCAGTACGCAGACAAGGCCCGCCCCCTAATACAGACCACGACCTTCCCGCTGTCGACAGAGGCTCGCCAGGCCTTCAGCCGCATCAAAGCGGATATCGAAAAGGCCACGATGCGCGCCATCGACGAGTCCCTCCCCTTCCAGGTCGAGAGCGACGCCTCCGACGTAGCTCTAGCGGCCACCCTTAACCAAGCGGGCAGACCCGTGGCCTTTTTCTCCCGGAACCTCCACGCCTCAGAAATCCGCCACTCTTCAGTAGAAAAGGAAGCCCAAGACATAGTGGAAGCTGTGCGACATTGGAGGCATTACCTGGCCGGCAGGAGATTCACTCTCCTCACGGACCAATGGTCGGTAGCCTTCATGTTCGATAGTGCACAGCGGGGCAAAATCAAAAACGACAAAATCTTAAGGTGGAGGATCGAGCTCTCCACCTTCAACTATGAGATTTTGTATCGTCCCGGAAAGCTGAACGAGCCGTCCGATGCCCTATCCCGCGGCACATGTGCCAACGCACAAATTAACCGCCTCCAAACCCTCCACGAGGACCTCTGCCACCCGGGGGTCACTCGGTTTTACCACTTCATCAAGTCCCGCAATCTCCCATACTCTTTAGAGGAGGTCCGTACAGTCACAAGGGACTGCCACATCTGCGCGGAATGCAAGCCGCATTTTTTCAGGCCAGATGGAGCGCATCTGATTAAGGCTTCCCGCCCCTTTGAACGCCTCAGTCTCGATTTCAAAGGGCCCCTCCCCTCCACCGACCGCAACGCATATTTTCTTAATGTAGTGGACGAATACTCCCGCTTCCCTTTTGCCATTCCCAGTTCTGACATGACCGCGGCCACAGTCATTAAAGCCCTGAACAGCATCTTCACACTGTTCGGTTACCCCGCATACGTCCACAGCGACAGGGGCTCCTCTTTCATGAGTGACGAGCTGCGCCAGTTCCTGCTCAGCAAGGGCATAGCCTCAAGCAGGACGACCAGCTACAACCCCCGGGGGAACGGGCAAGTAGAAAGGGAGAACGGTACGGACTGGAAGGCCGTCCTACTGGCCCTACGGTCCAGGGACCTCCCAGTTTCACGGTGGCAGGAGGTCCTCCCGGACGCTCTCCATTCCATCCGGTCGTTATTATGTACGAGCACTAATCAAACGCCTCATGAGCGTCTCCTTGTCTTCCCTAGGAGGTCCTCCTCTGGAACGTCGCTGCCGACCTGGCTGGCGGCCCCAGGACCCATCCTGCTCCGAAAGCATGTGCGGGCACATAAGGCGGACCCGTTGGTCGAAAGGGTTCACCTCCTCCACGCGAACCCCCAGTACGCCTACGTGGAGTACCCCGACAGCCGACAGGACACGGTCTCCCTGCGGGATCTGGCGCCCGCCGGCAACACGCACACCCCCCCCCGACACCATCAACCCAACCCCCCCCTTCCTGCCACCGCCGCACCCCACGACCGCCCCCTTCCCAGGAGGATCGGTTCCCCTCCCCTCAGCACCGACCAAGAATCAAGCCCGAGCTGAAACCGTACGGCTCCTGGAGGCGACAACACTGGTACAAGCACCACCACCACCGCCGGGGCCGAGGCGATCGACACGGACGACCAGACCGCCCGACCGATTTGTGGCGTCGATGTAAAACAAATATGGACTGTTCACAAGAACATTTTGCTTTTCTTCCTATACCCTCTGTAAATAGTTGCAACAGGACGAAATTGTCCAATACTGTATTGCCATGTGAATGTTTTGTCCTCCCAGGATCAGCCCTGTAAACCCTTACCACCATACGAAGCATCACCCCGCCGGGTTCATTTTTGACAAGGGGTGAATGTGGTAGTATGTATTGGGGGTCATGTGGGACTGGAAGCCCTAATGTCATTGGCTGACAGATCCCGGGTCCTGGTTGGCCGTTGACCTCAAGCTCCGCCCTGAAGGCGGAGTATAAGAAGTCGGAGTCTTCCCCCGCAGGCCAGTTTACTATCGAGCTGCGGGGGAACAGACACGCTTAATAAAGCCTCATCGACTTCACTCTATTCGTCTCACGGAATCTTTGTGCGCTACAACCGGCTCCCTGGATTACTAGTCCAGTGGTAGTGCCGGCTCCCTGGATTACTAGTCCAGTGGTAGTACCGGCTCCTGGATTACTAGTCCAGTGGTAGTACCGGCTCTCTGGATTACTAGTCCAGTGGTAGTACAGGCTCCCTGGATTACTAGACCAGTGGTAGTACTGGCTCCCTGGATTACTAGTCCAGTGGTAGTACGGCTCCCTGGATTATTAGTCCAGTGGTCATACCGGCTCCCTGGATTACTAGACCAGTGGTAGTACCGGCTCTCCGGATTACTAGTCCAGTGGTAGTACAGGCTCCCTGGATTACTAGTCCAGTGGTAGTACCGGCTCCCTGTATTACTAGTCCAGTCGTAGTACTGGCTCCCTGGATTACTAGTCCAGGGTAGTACCGGCTCCTTGGATTACTAGTCCAGTGGTAGTACTGGCTCCCTGGATTACTAGTCCAATGGTAGTACCGGCTTCCTGGATTGCTAGTCCAGTGGTAGTACCGGCTCCCTGGATTGCTAGTCCAGCATAGTACCGGCTCCCTGGGTTACTAATCCAGTGGCAGTACCGGGTCCCTGTATTACTCGTCCACTGGTAGTACTGGCTCCCTGGATTACTAGACCAGTGGTAGTACCGGCTCCCTGGATTACTAGTCCAATGGTAGTACAGGCTCCCTGGATTACTAGTCCAGTGGTAGTACCGGCTCCCTGGATTACTAGTCCAGTGGTAGTACCGGCTCCCTGGATTACTAGTCCAATGGTAGTACCGGCTCCCGGGATTACTAGTCCAGTGGTAGTACCAGCTCCCTGGATTACTAGTCCAATGGTAGTACCGGCTCCCTGGATTACTAGTCCAGTGGTAGTACCGGCTCCCTGGATTACTAGTCCAATGGTAGTGCCGGCTCCCTCGATTACTAGTCCAGTGGTAGTACCGGCTCCCTGTATTACTAGTCCAATGGTAGTACCGGCTCCCTGGATTACTAGTCTAGTGGTAGGCCCAGATCCCTGGATTACAAGTCCAGTGGTAGTACCGTCTCCCTAGATTACTAGTCTAGTGGTAGGCCCAGATCCCTGGATTACTAGTCCAGTGGTAGTACCAGCTCGCTGGATTACTAGTCCAATGGTAGTACCGGCTCCCTGGATTACTAGTCTAGTGGTAGGCCCAAATCCCTGGATTACTAGTCCAGTGGTAGTACCGGCTCCCTGGATTACAAGTCCAGTGGTAGTACTGGCTCCCTGGATTACTAGTCTAGTGGTAGGCCCAGATCCCTGGACTACTAGTCCAATGGTAGTACCGGCTCCCTGGATTACTAGTCTAGTGGTAGGACCAGATCCCTGGATTACTAGTCCAGTGGTAGTACCGGCTCCCTGGATTACTAGTCCAGTGGTAGTACCGGCTCCCTGGATTACTAGTCCAGTGGTAGTACCGGCTCCCTGGATTACTAGTCCAGTGGTAGTACCGGCTCCCTGGATTACTAGTCCAGTGGTAGTACCGGCTCCCTGGATTACTAGTCCAATGGTAGTACCGGCTCCCTGGATTACTAGTCCAGTGGTAGTACCAGCTCCCTGGATTACTAGTCTAGTGGTAGTACTGGCTCGCTGGATTACTAGTCTAGTGGTAGGCCCAGATCCCTGGATTACAAGTCCAGTGGTAGTACTGGCTCGCTGGATTACTAGTCTAGTGGTAGGCCCAGATCCTTGGATTACTAGTCCAATGGTAGTACCAGCTCCCTGGATTACTAGTCTAGTGGTAGGACCAGGTCTCTGGATTACTAGTCCAGTGGTAGTACCGGCTCCCTCGATTACTAGTCCAGTGGTAGTACCGGCTCCCTATTACTAGTCCAGTGGTAGTACCAGCTCCCTGGATTACTAGTCCAGTGGTAGTACCAGCTCCCTGGATTACTAGTCCAGTGGTAGTACCGGCTCCCTGGATTACTAGTCCAGTGATAGTACCAGCTCCCTGGATTACTAGTCCAGTGGTAGTACCGGCTCCCTGGATTACTAGTCCAGTGGTAGTATTGGCTCCCTGGATTACTAGTCCAGTGGCAGTACCGGCTCCCTGGATTACTAGTCCAGTGTAGTATTGGCTCCCTGGATTACTAGTCCAGTGGCAGTACCGGCTCCCGGGATTACTAGTCCAGTGATAGTACCAGCTCCCTGGATTACTAGTCCAGTGGTAGTACCGGCTCCCTGGATTACTAGTCCAGTGATAGTACCAGCTCCCTGGATTACTAGTCCAGTGGTAGTACCGGCTCCCTGGATTACTAGTCCAATGGTAGTACCGGCTCCCTGGATTACTAGTCCAGTGGTAGTACCGCCTCCCTGTATTACTCGTCCAGGGTAGTACCGGCTCCCTAGATGACTAGTCCAGTGGTAGTACCAGCTCCCTGGATTACTAGTCCAGTGGTAGTACCGGCTCCCTAGATGACTAGTCCAGTGGTAGTACCAGCTCCCTGGATTACTAGTCCAGTGGTAGTATTGGCTCCCTGGATTACTAGTCCAGTGGTAGTATTGGCTCCCTGGATTACTAGTCCAGTGGTAGTACCGGCTCCCTCGATTACTAGTCCAGTGGTAGTACCGGCTCCCTCGATTACTAGTCCAGTGGTAGTACCGGCTCCCTCGATTACTAGTCCAGTGGGAGTACCGGCTCCCTGGATTACTAGTCCAATGGTAGTACCTGCTCGCTAGATTACTAGTCCAGTGGTAGTACCGGCTCCCTGGATTGCTGGTCCAGTGGTAGTACCAGCTCCCTGGATTACTAGTCCAGTGGTAGTACCGGCTCCCTGGATTACTAGTCCAGTGGTAGTACCGGCTCCCTGGATTACTAGTCCAGTGGTAGTACAGGCTCGCTGGATTACTAGTCCAGTGGTAGTACCGTCTCCCTAGATTACTAGTCCAGTGGTAGTACCGGCTTCCTGGATTACTGGTCCAGTGGTAGTACCGGCCCCCTGGATTACTAGTTCAGTGGTAGTACCGGCTCCATGGATTACTAGTCCAGTGGTAGTACGGGCTCCCTGGATTACTGGTCCAGTTGTAGTACCGGCTCCCTGGATTACTAGTCTAGTGGTAGTACCGGCTCCCTGGGTTACTAGTCCTATGGTAGTACCGGCTCCCTGGATTATTAGTCTAGTGGTAGGCCCAGATCCCTGGATTACAAGTCCAGTGGTAGTACCAGCTCCCTGGATTACCAATCCAATGGTAGTACTGGCTCCCTGGATTACTAGTCTCGTGGTGGGACCAGATCTCTGGATTACTAGTCCAGTGGTAGTACCGGCTCCCGGGATTACTAGCCCAGTGGTAATACCGGCTCCCTGGATTACTAGTCCAGTGGTAGTACCGGCTCCCTGGATTACTCATCCAGTGGTAGTACCAGCTCCCTGGATTACTCATCCAGTGGTAGTACCGGCTCCCTGGATTAGTCCAGTGGCAGTTCCAGCTCCCTGGATTACTAGTCCAGTGGTAGTACCGGCTCCCTGGATTACTAGTCCAGTGGTAGTACCGGCTCCCTGGATTACTAGTTCAGTGGTAGTACCAGCTCCCTGGATTACTAGACCAATGGTAGTACCGGCTCCCTGGATTACTAGTCCAGTGGTAGTACAGGCTCCCTGGATTACTAGTCCAGTGGTAGTACCGGCTCCCTGGATTACTAGTCTAGTGGGAGGCCCAGATCCCTGGATTACTAGTCCAGTGACAGTACAGGCTCCCTGGATTGCTAGTCCAGTGGTAGTACCGGCTCCCTGGATTACTAGTCCAGGGTAGTACTGGCTCCCTGGATTACTAGTCCAGTGGTAGTATCGGCTCCCTTGATTACTAGTCCAGGGTAGTACTGGCTCCCTGGATTACTAGTCCAGTTGTAGTACCGGCTCCCTGGATTACTAGTCCAGTTGTAGTACCGGCTCCCTGGATTACTAGTCCAGTGGTAGTCCCGGCTCCCTGGATTACTAGTGCAGGTTAGTCTCACTTCACCACTGCCTTCAGTTAATGTATGTTTATTTCGGATTATGACTTATTTCTTTAAATATTTGCCATTTTTTATCTGTCAGATTATTCTTTTAATTAATCTTCCAATTTATGTCAGCCAATCATCCCTCATGTCTTCATGCTTGCCTTTGTTTCAATTTAAGACCCCAGTTTTGGAGTTAATCACATCACTCAAAATGAAAGGGAAATTCTTAAGATCACTCGTCCCAGAGGATTTGTTATAATAATGTTACTGATAAACCCTATCTCATTGCACTAGATCTAAAATCTGTTGTTGGTTTCTTGTTCTATTTTCTTCGCAGGTTTGAAACACCTTGGATGGGATTAGCCAGTGCCTGGCGGTGGGACATATAGAAACATCGAGAGCAAATAGGAGCAGGAGGAGGCCATTCGCCCCCTCGAGCCAGCTCCGCCATTCATTCTGATCATGGCTGATCATCAAGATCAATACCCTGATCCCGCCTTCCCCAAATCCCTTGATCCCTTTAGTCCCAAGAGCTGTATCGAATTCCTTCATGAAATTACACAACATTGTCACCTCAACTACTTTCTGTGGGAGTGAATTCCACAGATTCCCGCTCTCTGGGTGAAGAAATGTCTCCACACCTCAGTCCTAAAAGGTTTACCCCGTATCCTCAAACTATTACCCCCACCTAGAGTCCCCCACCATCGGGAACATTCTTTCTGAATTTACCTGTCTAATCCTGTTAGAATTTTGTAAATTTCTATGCCTTTATAGGGCGGGGTATCGAGTATAAAAGTACAAAAATTATGTTACAATTATATAGAATGTTGGTTAGGCCACGTTTGGAAGACTGTGTCCAATTCTGGTCACCGCACTACCAGAAGGACGTGGAAGCTTTGGAGAGAGTACAGAAAAGGTTTACCAGGATGTTGCCTGGTATGGAGGGTATTAGCTATGAGGAGAGATTGAATAAACTGGGATTGTTCTCCCGAGAGAGACGGAGGCTGAGGGGCGACCTGATAGAAGTTTATAAAATTAATAGGGGTGTAGATAGGGTGAACAGTTGGAGGCTTTTTCCCAGGGCGGAAATGACAATTACAAGGGGCACAAGTTCAAGGTGAGGGGGGAAAGGTTCAGCGGAGATGTAAGTTTTTTTACACAGAGGGTGTTGGTGCCCTGGAATGCACGGCCAAGTGAGGTGGGTGAGGCAGATACGTTGGCGACCTTTAAGACTTATCTGGATAGGCACATGAACAGATGGGGTATAGAAGGATACAGGCAGTTGGTCTAGATAGGACACGTGATCGGTGCAGGCTTGGAGGGCCGAAGGGTCTGTTCCTGTGCTGTATTGTTCTTTGTTCTTTGAGATCCCCTCTCACTCTTCTAAACGCCAATGAATATAATCCGAACCAATTTAGTCTCTCCTGATATGACAGTCCCGCCATCCCAGGAATCAGCCTGGTAAACCTTCGCTGCTCTCCCTCCATAACAAGAACATCCTTCCTCAGATAATGACACCAAAATTGCACACAATACTCCAGGTGTGGCCTCATCAATGCCTATACAATTGTAGTAAAACATCCTTCTTTTTTCATTTTTTCTTATACCCAACTCCTCTCGCTATGAAGACCAATATATTTGCCTTCTTTACTGCCTGCTGTACCTGCGCGCTTACTTTCAGCGACTGATGCACAAGGACACCAAGGTCTCGCTGAGTATCCACCTCTCTCAGTTTACACTGTTATGGGCCAGGGTTTAAAAACTCCAAAGTGTATTATGAAGTCCACCTGACCTACAATCTTTATGTTGAATTTGGCTGGTTGAGCAAAGAGCCTTCCCTTCAGATGTGATTCAACAGACTTCCCAGACACTTTAATCAAAATAAGCTTTATTCTAAGAACTTAGTTAACATTTATATAAAGACACAGCAAGAATTTTTATCAATTACAAACATAAAGACACCACACAGCTACAGTCATCTATGTATAACACTTAATGAATTCCCCCCTTAACTGTTCCAATTCAAAAACAAAATTCCATAAACCAAAAGCCCCTATTCAAGGGCGTGGCCCAGCACTCTGCATTCTCACTTGAATAAGACTGGCTTTCCCTGAGATTCTGACCCCGTCTCACCAGCAGGATTAAACCCTTCGGGAAAGCAAACTATATCTTTTAAGTTACCTAAACAGCAGGTAGCTATAATCAATGTTTTTTTTACTGGAACAAATATAAATTGAAAATAGAGAGAGAGAGGCCAAAACACACTGTTCTCTGTCTGAGTCCACAGCAGCCAAAAATGAAAGAGAACCCAAAAACAGCTCACAGAGCCACAGCCCAGCTCCACCCAGACAATTACATCACTGAAGCCATGTGATAAGCCAAAAACCTTTCTTAAAGGGACACTCACATGACAACACCCATTCAAATACTGTTACATCTTCAAAGAATTACAGTAGATTTGTCAAGCATGATTTTCCTTTTGTAAATCCACGCTGACTTTGATTACACCACTGCTTTCCAAATGCTGTGCTATGAAATCCTTGATAATGGACTCCAGCAACTTCCCTACTACCGACGTTAGGCTCATTGGTCTATAGTTCCCTGTTTTCTCTCTACCTCCCTTTTTGAATAGCGGGGTTACATTCGCTAACCTCCAATCTGTAGGAATCAATCCAGAGTCTAATAATTTTGGAAAATGGCCACCAAATGGATCTACTATTTCTATGGTCACTTCCTTAAGTACTCTGGGATGAGGATTATCAGGCCCTGCAGATTTATCCACCTTTTATCCCATTAATTTCCCCAAAACTATTTCTTTACGAATTCTAATTTCCTTCAGCTCCTCACTAAAACTTGTGTTTCTCAGAACTTCCGGTACATTATTCATGTCTTCCTTTGTGAAGACAGGAGCAAAGTCCGAATTTAGTTCCTCAGCCATTTCTTTGTTCCTGTTGTACATTCTCCCGTTTCTGACTGTAAGGACCTACATTTGTTTTTATTAATTTCTCTTTACATACCTGTTCTCTGATCCCACTGGCAGTGATCCCCCCCCCCCCCCCCCCCCCCGCCCATAGGGCTGCATGAGGCGGCTTCAATGCTAATTCCCGTTGACAGCACCGGGAGCAGAGAATTCAGCCATCAGCGAACGTCACGCCGTCTCCCGCTGCTGGGGAACATGTGGTTGGGAGCCCAGAGAATCAAGTTCCTTATTTCAAAGTGCAGCTAAGACATCAGTTATTTTATGGTGAAGTGGTTCTGGTAATGGGTTAAGATTGCTTTGTGTTGAGTAGGTCATATATATCAATCCATCATCAATAATAGAGCAGTGCATGTAATTCACTTCGCGAGTTAGTGGTTCAGGCAGTAATTTTGTCAACATTCACAATTAGATCTGTGGAATAATTATTTCAGATAAAAGAAACACTTGCCTTTAGATAGTGCACGTCATGGCCTCAAAACATCCCGAAGCACTTTACAGTTAATTAATTTACTTTGAAGTTGCAATGTATAAGCTGAGGAAGATATATCCGGATGGTCAAATGGGCAGAAAAGTGGCAGATGGAATTTAACCCTGAGAAATGGGAGGTGATACACGTTGGAAGGAGTAATTTGACAAGGGATTATTCAATGAATGACCTGACACCAGGAAGTTCTGAGGAACAAAGGGACCTTGGCGTGTTTGATCCAGCAGAGGCAGCAGAAGAGTATTCTGGGTGAAGTTAACTCAGTCACCTCGACTACTGTGGGTAGCCAAAGAGCTGCTGTCAAAGGGCGGTTAAACCCAAAACACTAAATTAGTGTTTCCCTCCCTCCCTCCTCCTCCAACTAAAAAAAAGGCACCGTGAGGAGGACAAGCAAGGTAAGATTCTAATTCCTATATCTTAAGTGTACAAGGGCAGAGATGGCAATTAGGGCAGTAATATGCTCCTCCTGCCAGATGTGGGAGATCAGGGAGCTTTCTAGTGTCCCTGACAACTATGCCTGCGGGAAGTGTGACCAGCTGCATATCCTCACAGACCGCGTAGTTCAGCTGGAGCATCAGCTGAACACATTGCAGAGCATACAGGGGGCAGAGAGTGTGATAGATACCAGCTTCAGGGAGGTGATCACACCACAGGTTCAGACAGGTAGATAGGTAACTGCCAGGGGAGGCAGGCAGGTAGCCTCCTGTGGCTATTCCCCTCTCAAACAGGGAGACCGTTTTGGATACTGTTGGGGGGGGGGGGCAGGATAGCCTCTCTGGGGAATATACCAGCAGCAGCCAGGCCTGTGGCACCACAACTGATTCTGCTATAGAGCAGGGTCAGGCTATGTCAAAGCGAGTGATAGAAGTAGGAGTCTCGATAGTCAGTGGCACAGACAGGCATTTCTGTGGCCGCAAACGGGACTCAGGGATGGTGTGTTGCCTCCCTGGTGCCAGGGTCCTGGATGTCTCGAAATGGCTACAGGGCATCCTGAAGCATGAGGGTAAACAGACAGTTGTAATTGTTCACATTGGTACTAATGACATAGGGAGAACGAGGGAAAAGGTCCTGCAAAGACAATTCAGGGAGTTAGGGTGGGAGCTAAAAAGCAGGACCTTGAGGGGAGTAATCTCAGGATTACTCCCTGTGCCACGTGTTAGTGAGGCTTGGACCAGGGAGCTAGTACAGTTGGACACATGGCTAAAGAGCTGGAGTAGGAGGGAGGAGCTTTCGCTATATGGATCACTGGGATGTCGTCTGCGGAAGGTGGGACCTGTAAAGAAGGACAGGTTGCATCTGAACTGGAGGGGCATCAATATCCTGGGCGGGGGTTTTGCGAGTTCTGTTCGGGATGGTTTATACTAGTGTGACAGGGAGGTGGGAACCGGGACAGCAGGCCAGTAAGTGTAGAGACTGGGGAAAAATTGAGACTGAGATAAACATAGCGCAGAGTAAGATCAGGCCGCGGGGCTCAGCGGGACTGTCGGTCTGGAGGGCGTTTGCTTCAATGCAAGAAGTATAACAGCTAAGGCAGATGAACTGAGAGCCTGGATTACTGCATGGAACTATGATGTAATTGCAATTACGGAGACATGGTTAAAGGAGGGACAGGACTGGCAGCTTAACATTCCGGGATATTGTTGTTTTAGACGGGACAGAAGGGGAAACAAAAGAGGTGGGGGAGTGGCATTGCTGACCAGGGAGCAGATCACAGCTGTGTTGAGGGAGGACACATTGGAGGGATCCCGCAGTGAGGCATTGTGGGTAGAGCTCAGGAATAAGAAGGGTGAAATCACAATGTTGGGAGGGTATTATAGACCTCCCAACTGCCCACAGGAGACAGGAACAGTTGTGTAGTCAGAAACTGAAAAGGTGTGAAAAAAGCAGGGTAGTTGTGATGGGCGACTTTAACTTCCCCATATTGACTGGGAATCCCTGACAGCCAGGAGCTCGGGTGGAGAGCAATTTGTTAGATGTGTCCTGGGGGGCTTTACGATACAGAAGGTTGACAACCCAACCAGGTAGGGGGCCAGACTAGACTTGGTATTGGGGGGTGAACCAGGCCAGATGAGTGACGTTTCAGTGGCGGAGCATTTTGGGCTTAGTGTCCATAATTGGGTGGCATGGTAGCACAGTGGTTAGCACTGCTGCTTCATAGCGCCAAGGTCCCGGGTTCGATTCCCGTTTGGGTCACTATCTGTGTGGAGTTTGCATGTTCTCCCTGTGTCTGTGTGGGTTTCCTCCGGGTGCTCCGCTTTCCTCCCACAAGTCCTGAAAGACATGTTTGTTAGGTGAATTGGACATTCTGAATTCTCCCTCTGTGTACCCGAACAGGTGCCGGAATGTGGCGACAAGGGATTTTTCACAGTAACTTCATTGCAGTGTTAATGTAAACCTACTTGTGACACTAATAAAGATTATGATGATTATTATTATTATTAATTCCGTAAGATTTCGGGTGGTCATGGGAAAGGACATGAGTGGCCAGTGGGTGAGGGTGCTTAATTGGGTGAGAGTCAATTACATCCAAATTAGACAGGAACTGGGGAATGTGGATTGGGAGCCTCTATTTGAGGGCAAATCCACATCTGACATGTGGAAGGCTTTCAAAGGTCTAACGAAAACAACCTCAAGTCCATCAGCCTTTCCTCATAAGATTTTCCCTCCATACCAGGCAACATCCTGGTAAATCTCCTCTGCACCCGCTCCAAAGCTTCCACATCCTTCCTATAATGCGTTGACCAGAACTGTACGCAATACTCCAAAAGAGGGGGTGCAGAGGAGATTCACCAGGATGTTGCCTGGGATTGAACATTTAAATTATGAAGAGGTTGGATAGGCTTGGGTTGTTTTCGCTGGAGCAGAGAAGACTGAGGGGTGACCTGATCGAGGTTTCTGATAATCTGCATCCAAGAGTACTTAAGGAAGTGGCTTTAGAAATAGTGGATGCATTGTTGGTCATCTTCCAGGATTCTATAGACTCTGAAACAGTTCCTGCAGATTGGAGGGTAGCAAATGTGGGCAGCACGGTAGCATTGTGGATAGCACAATTGCTTCACAGCTCCAGGGTCCCAGGTTCGATTCTGGCTTGGGTCACTGTCTGTGCGGAGTCTGCACATCCTCCCAATGTGTGCGTGGGTTTCCTCCGGGTGCTCCGGTTTCCTCCCACAGTCCAAAGATGTGCAGGTTAGGTGGATTGGCCATGATAAATTGCCCTTAGTGTCCAAAATTGCCCTTAGTGTTGGGTGGGGTTACTGGGTTCTAGGGATAGGGATGTGGGCTTGGGTAGGTTGCTCTTTCCAAGAGCCGGTGCAGACTCGATGGGCCGAATGGCCTCCTCCTGCACTGTAATGTCTATGAAATGTAACCTCACTATTTAAAAAGGGAGGTCGAGAGAAAGCAGGTAATTATAGACCAGTCAGCCTGACGTCGATAGTGGGAAAGTGCAAGAGTCCACTATCAAAGATATTATAGTAGAGTACTTAGAACATAGTGGCAGGATCGGACAGAGTCAGAATGGATTCATGCAGGGGAAATCATGCTTGACAAAGCTACTGGAATTCTTTGAGGGTGTAACTAGTAGAGTTGGTGAGGGGGAGCTAGTGGGTGTGGTTTATTTGGACTTTCAGAATGAATTTGACAAAGTCCCGCATCAGAGATTATTGTGCAAAATTAAAATATATGCGATTGGGGGTAGTGTTGAGATGGATAGAAAACTGGGTTGGCAGACAGGAAACAAAGAGTAGGAATTAACAGGTCTTTTACAAATTGGCAGGCAGTAACTAGTGGGGTACCGCAGGGATCAGTGCTGGAACCCCAGCTATTCACAATATATATTCATGATTTAGATGAGGGAACAAAATGTAATATCTCCAAATTTGCAGATGACACCAAGTTGTGTGGGAGGGTGAGCTGTGAGGAGGATGCAGAGATGCTTCAGCGTGATTTGGACAAGTTGAGTGAGTGGGCAAATTAATGGCAGATGCAGTATAATGTTGATAAGTGTGAGGTAATATATTTTGTTGGCAAAAACAGGAAGACAGATTATTATCTGAATGGCTTTAAATCGAGAAATGTGCAACGAGCCCTGGATGTCCTCAAAAAACAGTCGCTGAAGGTAAGCATGCAGGTGCAGCAGGTGGTAAAGAAGGCATATGGTATGTTGGCCTTCAGAGCGAGAGGATTCGAGTACAGGAGCAGGGATGTCTTAGAGTCATAGAGTCACAGCATGGAAACAGGCCCTTCGGCCCAACTTGTCCATGCCGCCCAGTTTTACCACTAAGCTTGTCCCAGTTGCCCACATTTGGCCCATATCCCTCTATACCCATCTTACCCACATAACTGTCTAAATGCTTTTTAAAAGAAAAAATTGTACCTGCCTCTACCACTGCCTCTGGCAGCTCGTTCCAGACATTCACCACCCTCTGTGTGAAAACATTGCTCCTCTGGACCCTTTTGTATCTCTCCCCTCTCACCTTAAACCTGTTCCCTCTAGTTTTAGACTCCCCTACCTTTGGGAAAAGATGTTGACTATCTACCTTATCTATGCTCCTCATTATTGTCTGGACCTCCATAAGATCACCCCTTTTAAAAAATAAATTTAGCATTCCCAATTCATTTTTTTCTAATTAAGGGCAATTTAGTGTGGCCAATCCACCTACCCTGCACATCTTTGGGTTGTGGGGGCGAAACCCACACAGACACGGGGAGAATGTGCAAACTCCACACAGACAGTGACCCAGAGCTGGGATCGAACCTGGGACCTCAGCGCCATTAGGCAGCAGTGCTGACCACTGTACCATCGTGCTGCCCTATAAGATCACCGCTAAGCCTCCTACGCACCAGGAAAAAAAGTCCCAGCTTATCCAGCCTCTCCTTATAGCTCAGACCATCAAGTCTCGACAGCACCCTCGTAAATCATTTCTTCACTCTTTCTAGTTTACCAATATCCTTCCTATAATAGGGCATTCCGATAAGGGGAAATAGTGAACAAAAATAATAGAACATCGCCCCCAGGCAGAGCAAAAAAGGTGACAAGTGTGAGACGGGAGGTGGTCAATGCAGGACTGAGGGTGTTGGACCTAAATGCGCGCAGTACACGGAACAAGGTAAATGAGCTTGTTGCGCTCATTGAAATTGGCCGGTACGATGTTGTGGGCATCACAGAGACGTGGCTGCAAGGGGATCAGGGCTGGGATCTAAATATCCAAGGATATGTGTCCTATCGAAAGGACAGGCAGATGGGCAAAGGGGGCAGGGTTGCATTGTTAGTAAGGAATGAAGTTAAATCGATAGCAAGGAGCGATATAGGATCAGAAGGCACAGAATCTCTGTGGGTAGAGTTGAGGAATCGCAAAGGTAAAAAGACCCTGATGGGAGTTATGTACAGACCCCCTAGCAGTAGTCAGGATGTGGGGCAGAAAATAAATCAGGAGATTGAGAAAGCATGTAAAAAAGGCAATATCACAATAATCATGGGGGACTTCAATATGCAGGTGGACTGGGAAAATCAGGTTGGTAGTGGATCCCAAGAAAAGCAATTTGTGGAATGTTTAAGAGATGGTTTTTTGGAGCAGCTTGTGACAGAGCCTACTCGGGAACAGGCAATTCTGGATTTGGTGATGTGTAATGAGGCAGACTTGATTAGGGAACTTAAGATGAAGGAATCCTTAGGGAGCAGTGACCACAATATGATAGAATTTACCCTGCAGTTTCAAGCTGCCATCAGAAGTAACGGTATTACAATTAAATAAGAGTAACTACAAAGACATGAGGGAGGAGTTGGCCAGAGTTGATTGGAAAAGGAGACTAGCAGGGAAGACAGCGGAACAGCAATGGCAGGAGGTTTTGTGGGTTTTTCGGGAGGCACAGCAGAAATTCATCCCAAGGAGAAGGAAACATGCTAAGGCGAGGACAAGGCATCCAAGGCTGATGAGGGATGTCAAGGACAGCATAAAAGAAAAAGAAAAAGCATACAAAGTGGCGAGGATTAGTGGGAAGGCAGAGGATTGGGAAACCTTTAAAAGTGAACAGAGGACAACTAAAAAAGCAATAAGGGGGGAGAAGGTGAAATATAAGTGCAAGCTAGCTATCAACATAAAAGAAGATAGGAAGAGTTTTTTTCAATATATAAAAGATAAGAGTGAGGCAAAGATCGACATTGGACCACTGGAAAATGTGGCTGGAGAAGTAATAATAGGAAACAAAGAAATGGCAGACAAACTGAATAGTTACTTTGCATCAGTCTTCATGGTGGAAGACACCAGTGGGATGCCAGAGCTCCAGGAGAACCAGGGGGCAGAGGTGAGTGCAGTGACCATTACTAAGGAGAAGGGTCTGGGGAAACTGAAAGGACTGAAGGTGGATAAGTCACCTGGACCGGATGGGCTACATCCCAGGGTTCTAAAAGAGATAGCTGATGAGATTGTGGAGGCTTTGGTGATGATCTTTCAGGAATCACTGGAGGCAGGGAGGGTTCCAGAGGACTGGAAAGTGGCTAATATAACACCCCTGTTTAAGAAGGGAGGGAGGCAGAAGACAGGTAATTATAGGCCGGTTAGCCTGACTTTGGTCATTGGTAAAATTTTAGAGTCTGTTATTAAAGATGAGATCGCGGAGTACTTGGAAATGCATGGTAAAATAGGACTGAGTCAGCACGGCTTTGTCAAAGGGAGGTTGTGTCTGACAAATCTGTTAGAGTTCATTGAGGAGGTAACAAGCAAATTAGACAAAGGAGCTCCAGTGGAAGTGATTTATTTTGACAAGGTGCTGCATAGGAGACTGTTAAATAAGTTTAGAGCCAATGGTGATAAGGGTAAGATCCTGACATGGATAGAGGATTGGCTGACTGGCAGAAGGCAGAGAGTGGAGATAAAGGGGTCTTTTTCAGGATGGCAGCTGGTGACTCATGGTGTGGTTGAATAAACTCGGCTTGTTCTCACTGGAACGACGGAGTTAAGGGGCGACCTGATAGAGGTCGACAAAATTATGAGGGGCATAGATAGAGTGGATAGTCAGAGACTTGTTCCCAGGGTAGAGGGGTCAATTACTAGGGGGAATAGGTTTAAGGTGAGAGGGGCAAGGTTTAGAGTAGATGTACGAGGCAAGTTTTTTACGCAGTGGGTAGTGGGTGCCTGGAACTCGCTACCGGAGGAGGTGGTGGAAGCAGGGACGATAGGGACATTTAAGGGGCATCTTGACAAAGACATGAATAGGATGGGAATAGAGGGATACGGACCCAGGAAGTGTAGAAGATTTTAATTTAGACGGGCAGCATGGTCGGCACTGGCTTGGAGGGCCGAAGGGTCTGTTCCTGTGCTGTACTTTTCTTTGTTTCTTTAACTACGTAGTAAATATTCCTGTACAGAGGTGGTTAGAAAAGAAAGGGAAATAATGAAAGGAAGAGGCGTGGCAGTATTGATTTCAGGATAAGGTTATTGTTCTGGAGAGAAAGGATAACTGTGAGGGATCAAGGACAGAATTTATTTGGTTAGATACACCAGTGGGTGTATTCTACTGGCCAACAACTGGTGGGAACAACACAGAGGAGGAAATTTGTAAGGAAATTACAAAGGTGGAAAAAATATGATAACAATGGGGGACTTTCATTATCCTAATATAGAATGGTATTGTAATAGTATAAAGAAGGCAAAGAGTTTCTGAAAGGTGTTCAGGAGGATTTTCTTGATCAGTATGTTTCTGACCCAAGAGGAAGGAAGAATCACTGGATCTGGTTCTGGGGAATGAGGTAGGACAAGTGGATCAGTATGGTAACATTTAGAAGACCGTTATCATAGTACTAAAAGGCTTAGGATAGCTATGGAAATGATCAGGAGGAACCAAGAGTAAAAACCCTTAATTGGAGGAAGGCCAATTTCAGTGGGGAGCCTTTAACAGAATCAGGAGCTTCCTTTCAAGTACAGTAAAGGTGTATTTACACAAAAAAGAAGGTAAGGGCAGCACGGTGGGGCAGTGGGTTAGCACTGCTGCCTCACAGTGCCGAGGTCCCAGGTTCGATCCCGGCACGGTGGCGCAGTGGTTAGCACTGCTGCCTCACAGCGCCGAGGTCCCAGGTTCGATCCCGGCACGGTGGCACAGTGGGTTAGCACTGCTGCCTCACGGCGCCGAGGTCCCAGGTTCAATCCCGGCTCTGGGTCACTGTCCGTCTGGAGTTTGCACATTCTCCCCATGTCTGTGTGGGTTTCGCCCCCACAGCCCAAAAGATGTGCAGGCTAGGTGGATTGGCGACACTAAATTGCCCCTTAATTGAAAGAAATAAAAATTGGGTACTCTAAATTTAAAAAAAAAAGAAAGGTAGACAAACAAAACCAGACCCAGATCACTAAATGTATATCAAGAAGAGCAAGAGTCCCAATTCTGAAGCCTGGAATTCCACAACAAGCTTTCCTCCAATCTGTAAAATATCTATTAACCACTACTCTCGGTTTCCTGTCACTCACCAATTTTGTATTGATATTGAAAATGTGGAGACCTTCCTGTTTATTTCCCTTGTTCCCATATTAATTAATTTATTATTTTTGGTCGCTGGACCTCGGGATGTGCCTTTAAGCAGAAGAGTGCTTGCCAGAACAGTACGTTCCTAGGTTTTGAATTTTGTAGAAACCAGACTCGTCGGCACCGAGTGAATCTTAGGAACTGGTTTTGGAGGAAGTCGGTTCGATTGGCTAACTGGCAACCGGTGGGTTGGCCTGGGACAGTGTTCTACCTGACAACAGTTGGCGATTGGCTCCTGTCTGGAATTTCTTTTGGGGAGAACTTGCCAGAAGCCTCTAGATCCTCAAAGGAAGAGGATCTGTGTTTTCTCCCTCTCTCTGCTGTCTCTGTGAGTATGTTGTAAAGTTCATTACCAGCAGAAAACATAAACATTGATACCAAAAGCTTTTATCAGAATATAAAGAGGAAGAGAATAGTGAATGTTAATGTTGGCCCTATCGAGGACGATACTGGTGAGGTAATAATGAGGAACACAGAGATGGCGGATGCATTGAACTAATATTTTGCCTTTGTCTTCACGGTAGAAGATGATTTAAAAAAAATCAAATTTAATGTAGAGGAACTTAATGCAATGGCCATCACCAGGGAGAAGGTCTTGAATAAATTGATGGGATTAAAGGCAGATAAGTCTCCGGGTCCTGATGGCCTGCATCCTAGGGTGCTAAAGGAGGTGACAGCGGAGATAGTGGATGGATTGGCTATGATGTTTCAAAATTCCCAGAATCCTGGAAGGGTCACGGTGGATTGGAAACATGCTGTGGTATTATAGGTATTACGGTACCTGAGAGGCTGAAGTACCATTGGTGGAACCTGTATGCCTGCTATTGGCTAGAGTGTATAATAGCTCCGCCCTGATAGGTGGGGTATAAGAACACGTGCCGCCCCAGCAGCCCTCATTCTGTACCTGAGCTGCTGGGGGAAACATCTAGCTTATTAAAGCCTTCAGTTGGACTACAACCTCGCTTTAGTGGTCATTGATCGTGCATCAATTTAATAAGCTAGAATTTTAAGAAGAAAGGATGGAGCTCCGAATCAAGCCAGAGTGTCTGCAACTTAGCCCCCACGCGGCGAACTCAGCGGCAATCTTTAAGCACTGGCTGGCGTGTTTTAAAGGGTATCTCTGGATGGCCGAAAACGCACTCTCGGGAGAGCAGAAACTGCACGTCCTGCACTCAAGGGTGAGCCCGGAGATTTACACCCTCATCGAGGAAGCGGAAGACTTCGATGCAGCAATCGAGCTGCTAAAAGGACACTATATTCGCCCGGTAAACTAGGTCTACGCCCGGCACCTGCTTGCAACAAGGCGACAAACCCCTGGGGAATCGTTGGAGGAATTCTACTGTGCACTCCAGGTGCTGGGAAGAAGCTGCGGCTGCCCGCAAGTTTCGGCGAGCGAACACACGGAACTCTTAGTCCGGGACGCTTTCGTGGCAGGTATGCTTCCATCACAAATCCGCCTGCGCCTTTTAGAGAAGGACACCCTGGGTCTCAGGGAGGCACTGGCCCTTGCAGGGTCCCTGGACGTGGCCTCCAGGAACGCCCGCGCCTACGTTCCCGACCGCACGGCAGCGCCCTGGGCAGCGTGGAACCCCGCAGCGGCCGACCCCAAGACTTCCCCCGTTCCCCCGCAGGCCTGCGCTGCAAGGTGGCCTGGCAGCCCTGAGGGGCCCCGCTGCTACTTTTGCGGGCAGGCCAGCGCTGCCCGGCCCACGCATCCACCTGCAAGGGATGTGGCAAAAGGGCCATTTCGTGGGGGTATGTCAGGCCCGAGTGGTGGCCACGGTCTCCAGTGGCGAATCCGGACCGCCACCACAAACTTCTCCAAGGGCCCCATATGGCCAGCGGTCGCCGCCACCCCCATAACCCAGGGCCACGTGCAGACCCCGGGCGCCGCCATCTTGTTCCACGGACGCCATGCTTGAGGGATGGGCGCCGCCATTTTGTGCACCCCCAGCCATGTGCAACCTATGGGAGACACCATCTTGAATGAACCCCCAGGACCCCAGCTCGGCCGACCACACACTGCCTGAACAGAATTCCCAACTACTGTGATTGGCCTCGGTGACTCTGAATCAGTCTCGACCTCGAACACTCTCAACCGCTACGACGACCGTTTTCATCAGGACGAGACGTCCTGCCTAATTGACTCTGGGAGCATGGAGAGCTTCATACACCCCGATACGGTAAGGCGCTGTTCCCTCCTCATCCACCCTGTTAATCAAAAAATCTCACTGGCCTCCGGTTCCCACTCAGTGGAGATGGTCACAGTCCAGGGAAGGGAGTTCAAAACTTTCCGTCTCTACGTCCTTCCCCACCTCTGCATGGCTACACTCCTGGGTTTAGACTTCCAGTGTAACCTTCAAAGTCTGACCTTCCAATTCGGCGGCACTGTACCCCCCCGTACTGTCTGCGGCCTCGCGACCCTTAAGATTGACCCGCCTTCCCTGTTTGCGAACCTCACCCCGGGTTGCAAACCCGTCGCCACCAGGAGCAGACGCTACAGTGCCTAGGACCGGATCTTTATTAGGTCAGAGGTCCAAAGGCTACTGAGGGAAGGGGTCATTGAAGTCAGTAACAGCAGTGGTGGTAAAGACCGGGGAGAAGCATAGGATGGTCATCGCCTACAGTCAGACCATCAACAGATTTACGCAGCTGGACGCGCACCCTCTCCCCCGCATATCCGACCTGGTAAACAGGATCGCGCATTATAAGGTCTTCCCCACGGTGGATCTCAAGTCCGCCTACACCAGCTCCCCCTCCGTACTAGTGACCGCAAATACACTGCCTTCGAGGCAGACGGGCGGCTCTATCACTTCTTAAGGGTTCCCTTTGGCGTCATTAATGGGGTCTCGGTCTTCCAGCGCGAGATGGACCGAATTGTTGACCGGTACGGTTTACGGGCAACATTCCCGTATCTCGATAATGTCACCAGCTGCAGCCACGACCAGAAGGACCACGACACCAACCTCCGTAAATTTCTCCAGACCAATAAAATCCTTAACCTAACTTACAATAAGGATAAATGCATGTTTAGCACCGACCGTCTAGCCATTCTCAGCTACGTAGTGCGAAATGGAGTTCTAGGCCCCGACCCTGAATGCATGCGCCCCCTTATGGAGTTCCCTCTCTCTCACTGCTCTAAGGCCCTTAAACGCTGTCTAGGGTTTTTTAGCTACTACGCCCAGTGGGTCCCCAACTATGCGGACAAGGCCCGTCCACTGATCCAATCCACAGTTTTTCCCCTGTCGATAGAGGCCCGCCAGGCCTTCAGCCGCATCAAAGCACACATTGCAAAGGCCACGATGCACGCCATCGACGAGTCCCTCTCCTTCCAGGTCGAGAGCGATGCATCCGACGTAGCTCTGGCGGCCACCCTCAACCAAGTGGGCAGACCCGTGGCCTTCTTCTCCCGTACCCTCCATGCTTCCGAAATCCGCCACTCCTCAGTCGAAAAGGAGGCCCAGGCCATAGTAGAAGCTGTGCGACATTGGAGGCATTACCTGGCCGGCAGGAGATTCACTCTCCTCATGGACCAACGGTCGGTTGCTTTCATGTTCGATAATGCACAGCGGGGCAAGATAAAAAACGACAAGATCTTGCGGTGGAGGATCGAACTCTCCACCTATAACTACGAGATCTTGATCGTCCCGGGAAGCTGAATGAGCCTCCTGACGCCCTGTCCCGCGGCACATGTGCCACCGCACAAGTGGATCGCCTCCGAGCCCTCCACGAGGACCTCTGCCACCCGGGGGTCACTCACTTTTTTCATTTCGTCAAGACCCGCAACCTGCCTTACTCCATCGAGGAGGTCAGGACTGCCACCAGGGACTGCCAAATCTGCGCGGAGTGCAAACCGCACTTCTACCTGATGTGCCAGGCGGAGGAGCGAGCTGTGGCTATCGGGGTGACCAGGATCGGGGACGTGCCGGGTGGGGGAGGAGCGAGCTGTGGCTCCCGGGTGACCAGGATCGGGGACGTGCCGGGTGGGGGAGGAGCGAGCTGTGGCTATCGGGGTGACCCGGATCGGGGACGTGCCGGGTGGGGGAGGAGCGAGCTGTGGCTATCGGGGTGACCAGGATCGGGGACGTGCCGGGTGGGGGGGGAGCGAGCTGTGGCTCCCGGGTGACCAGGATCGGGGACGTGCCGGGTGGGGGAGGAGCGAGCTGTGGCTATCGGGGTGACCCGGATCGGGGACGTGCCGGGTGGGGGAGGAGCGAGCTGTGGCTATCGGGGTGACCAGGATCGGGGACGTGCCGGATTGCGGAGGAGCGAGCTGTGGCTATCGGGGTGACCCGGATCGGGGACGTGCCGGGTGGGGGAGGAGCGAGCTGTGGCTATCGGGGTGACCAGGATCGGGGACGTGCCGGGTGGGGGAGGAGCGAGCTGTGGCTCCCGGGTGACCAGGATCGGGGACGTGCCGGGTGGGGGAGGAGCGAGCTGTGGCTATCGGGGTGACCAGGATCGGGGACGTGCCGGGTGGGGGAGGAGCGAGCTGTGGCTATCGGGGTGACCAGGATCGGGGACGTGCCGGATTGCGGAGGAGCGAGCTGTGGCTATCGGGGTGACCAGGATCGGGGACGTGCCGGGTGGGGGAGGAGCGAGCTGTGGCTATCGGGGTGACCAGGATCGGGGACGTGCCGGGTGTGGGAGGAGCGAGCTGTGGCTATCGGGGTGACCCGGATCGGGGACGTGCCGGGTGGGGGAGGAGCGAGCTGTGGCTGCCGGGTGACCAGGATCGGGGACGTGGCGGGTGGGGGAGGAGCGAGCTGTGGCTATCGGGGTGACCAGGATCGGGGACGTGCCGGGTGGGGGAGGAGTGAGCTGTGGCTATGGGGGTGACCAGGATCGGGGACGTGCCGAGTGGCGGAGGAACGAGCTGTGGCTATCGGGGTGACCCGGATCGGGGACGTGCCGGGTGGGGGAGGAGCGAGCTGTGGCTATTGGGGTGACCAGAATCGGGGACGTGGCGGGGGAGCGAGCTGTGGCTATCGGGGTGACCAGGATCGGGGACGTGCCGGGTGGGGGAGGAGCGAGCTGTGGCTATGGGGGTGACCAGGATCGGGGACGTGCCGGGTGGGGGAGGAGCGAGCTGTGGCTATCGGGGTGACCAGGATCGGGGACGTGTCGAGTGGCGGGGGAGCGAGCAGTGGCTATCGGGGTGACCCGGATCGGGGACGTGCCGGGTGCCGGGGGAGCGAGCTGTGGCTATCGGGGTGACCAGGATCGGGGACGTGGCGGGTGGGGGAGGAGCGAGCTGTGGCTATCGGGGTGACCAGGATCGGGGACGTGCCGGGTGGGGGAGGAGCGAGCTGTGGCTATGGGGGTGACCAGGATCGGGGACGTGCCGGGTGGGGGAGGAGCGAGCTGTGGCTATCGGGGTGACCAGGATCGGGGACGTGCCGGGTGCCGGGGGAGCGAGCTGTGGCTATCGGGGTGACCAGGATCGGGGACGTGCCGGGTGGGGGAGGAGCGAGCTGTGGCTATCGGGGTGACCAGGATCGGGGACGTGCCGGGTGGGGGAGGAGCGAGCTGTGGCTATCGGGGTGACCAGGATCGGGGACGTGCCGGGTGTGGGAGGAGCGAGCTGTGGCTATCGGGGTGACCAGGATCGGGGACGTGCCGGGTGGGGGAGGAGCGAGCTGTGGCTATGGGGGTGACCAGGATCGGGGACGTGCCGAGGGGCGGAGGAGTGGGCCACGAATTAGCACAATGTGCGGCGGTGGACATCCGGCTCGCGGCTAATGCCATCCAAGACCTCAAAATGGTCGTGCTTGGACCCGATGGCACTCGTGTTTTGGAGGAAGCACAGGTGTACGGTGGTATCCGATCTGAGCGATCCCCTGCCCGGTCAGAAATCCACATTGGCCCCAGGCCCCGAAACCTCCCTCGGGAGTTGGTGCCCCACAATCCTAGACGTCTCCACAGGGATCAGTGCTGGGACCTTTGCTCTTTGTAGTATATATAAATGATTTGGAGGAAAATGCAACTGGTCTGATTAGTAAGTTTGCAGACGACACAAAGGTTGGTGGAATTGCGGATAGCGATGAGGACTGTCGGAGGATACAGCAGGATTTAGATTGTCTGGAGACTTGGGCGGAGAGATGGCAGATGGAGTTTAATCCAGACAAATGTGAGGTAATGCATTTTGGAAGGTCTCCTAAGCAGGTCAGCTGTTCGGGAGAGAGAGGGAGCCGGGACCTTGGAAACAGCGCGGGAGTTTCAAAAAGCGCGGGAGCTGCGAGGCAGAGGGGACAGTTTAAAAGGTCGCGCCGTGGGTGAGGTAAGTACTGCTTAACCACTTCCTTACCTTGCAGGTCAGCTGTTCGGGAGAGAGAGGGAGCCGGGACCTTGGAAACAGCGCGGGAGGTTCAAAAAGCGCGGGAGCTGCGAGGCAGAGGGGACAGTTTAAAAGGTCGCGCCGTGGGTGAGGTAAGTACTGATTAACCACTTCCTTACCTTGCAGGTCAGCTGTTCGGGAGAGAGATCAGTTTTGGGAGCAGGCCTATTGGCTGACTGTAAATCAGGAAGGATACAAAGGGTGTGGCTGAAGTGCCTATAGAAACAGAGTGCTGGAGGCAAACAGAGTGTATCTGAGTTTGGGTAAGGCTGAGTTCGGGTAAGAGGGGAGTGACAAAAAAAAAAAAAAATCAAATTAATTAACTAGTTAAGGGAATTTGGTGCTCACCTGAAGGAGGTCCAGAGAAGCAGAGCTGTGAGGGAGTCTCTGGAGCAATTACATCACAGCCAGCAGGTAAGTGATTGGCTTGTAACTGGTAAGTGATTTCTCTCTCTTTGACTTTCTCTTAGCTGTGTAGTGTAGTTCAAATTTAACTTCAGGTTTAAGTCATGGCAGGAGAGCTCAGACCCGTGTCATGCTCCTCTTGTGAGATGTGGCAAGTCAGGGACCTTCAGGTTCATGGCACCGTGGCTGGCTCTGCTGCACAGAAGGACGGGAAAAAGAGTGGCAGAGCTATAGTGATAGGGGATTCAATTGTAAGGGGAATAGACAGGCATTTCTGCGGACGCAAACGAGAATCCAGGTTGGTATGTTGCCTCCCTGGTGCAAGGGTCAAGGATGTCTCGGAGCGGCTGCAGGGCATTCTGGAGGGGGAGGGTGAACAGCCAGCTGTCGTGGTGCATATAGGCACCAACGATATAGGTAAAAAACGGGATGAGGTCCTACAAGCTGAATTTAGGGAGTTAGGAGTTAAACTAAAAAGTAGGACCTCAAAGGTAGTAATCTCAGGATTGCTACCAGTGCCACGTGATAGTCAGAATAGGAATGACAGGATAGCTAGGATGAATACGTGGCTTGAGAGATGGTGCAAGAGGGAGGGTTTCAAATTCCTGGGACATTGGGACCGGTTCTGGGGGAGGTGGGACCTGTACAAATCGGACGGTCTGCATCTGGGTGGGACCGGAACCAATGTTCTCGGGGGAGTGTTTGCTAGTGCAGTTGGGGAGGGTTTAAACTAATGTGCCAGGGGGATGGGAACCGATGTAGGAAGTCAGTGGGGACAGAAACAAAAGGCAGGAAGGGAGAGTGTGTAAAGCATGACCAGAGAAAGCAGGGCAGAGAGCAAGGAAGGTCTACATTAAACTGCATTTATTTCAATGCAAGGGGCCTGACGGGCAAAGCGGATGAACTCAGGGCATGGACGGGCACATGGGACTGGGATATTATAGCTATGACTGAAACATGGCTAAGGGAGGGGCAGGACTGGCAGCTCAATGTTCCGGGGTACAGATGCTATAGAAAGGATAGAACAGGAGGTAAGAGAGGAGGGGGAGTGGCGTTTTTGATTAGGGAGAACATCACGGCAGTACTTAGAGGGGATATATCCGAGGGTTCGCCCACTGAGTCTATATGGGTGGAACTGAAAAATAAGAAGGGAGAGATCACCTTGGTAGGACTGTACTACAGGCCCCCAAATAGTCAGCGGGAAATTGAGGAGCAAATATGTAAGGAGATTACAGATAGCTGCAAGAATAATAGGGTGGTAGTAGTAGGGGACTTTAACTTTCCCAACATTGACTGGGACAGCCATAGCATTAGGGGCTTGGATGGAGGGAAATTTGTTGAGTGTATTCAGGAGGAATTTCTCATTCAGTATGTGGATGGACCGACTAGACAGGGGGCAAAACTTGACCTCGTCTTGGGAAATAAGGAAGGGCAAGTGACAGAAGTGCTAGTGAGGGATCACTTTGGGACAAGTGACCATAATTCCATTAGTTTTAAGATAGCTATGGAGAATGATAGGTCTGGCCCAAGAGTTAAAATTCTTAATTGGGGCAAGGCCAATTTTGATGGTATCAGACAGGAACTTGCAGAGGTAGATTGGGGGAGACTATTGGCAGGCAAAGGGACGGCTGGTAAATGGGAGGCTTTTAAAAATGTGTTAACCAGGGTGCAGGGTAAGCACATTCCCTTTAGAGTGAAGGGCAAGGCTGGTAGAAGTAGGGAACCCTGGATGACTCGAGATATTGAGACTCTGGTCAAAAAGAAGAAGGAGGCATATGACGTACATAAGCAACTGGGATCAAGTAGATCCCTTGAAGAGTATAGAGATTGTCGAAATAGAGTTAAGAGGGAAATCAGGAAGGCAAAAAGGGGACATGAAATTGCTTTGGCAAATAATGCAAGGGAGAATCCAAAGAGATTCTACAGATACATAAAGGGGAAAAGAGTAACTCGGGACAGAGTCGGGCCTCTTAAGGATCAACAAGGACATCTCTGTGCAGAGCCACAAGAGTTGGGTGAGATCCTGAATTAATATTTCTCATCGGTATTCACGGTGGAGAAAGGCATGGATGTTAGGAAACTAAGGGAAATAAATAGTGATGTCTTGAGAAGTGTGCATATTACAGAGGAGGAGGTGCTGGAAGTCTTAAAGCGCATCAAGGTAGATAAATCCCCGGGACCTGATGAAATGTATCCCAGGATGTTGTGGGAGGCTAGGGAGGAAATTGCGGGTCCCCTAACCGAGATATTTGAATCATCGGCAGCCACAGGTGAGGTGCCTGAAGATTGGAGAGTGGCGAATGTTGTGCCCTTGTTTAAGAAGGGCAGCAGGGAAAAGCCTGGGAACTACAGACCGGTGAGCCTAACGTCTGTAGTAGGTAAGTTGCTAGAAGGTATTCTGAGAGACAGGATCTACAAGCATTTAGAGAGGCAAGGACTGATTCGGGGCAGTCAGCATGGCTTTGTGCGTGGAAAATCATGTCTCACAAATTTGATTGAGTTTTTTGAGGGGGTGACCAAGAAGGTAGATGAGGGCAGTGCAGTAGACGTTGTCTACATGGACTTTAGCAAAGCCTTTGACAAGGTACCGCATGGTAGGTTGTTGCAGAAGGTTAAAGCTCACGGGATCCAGGGTGAGGTTGCCAATTGGATTCAAAATTGGCTGGACGACAGAAGGCAGAGGGTGGTTGTAGAGGGTTGTTTTTCAAACTGGAGGCCTGTGACCAGTGGTGTGCCTCAGGGATCGGTGCTGGGTCCACTGTTATTTGTGATTTATATTAATGATTTGGATGAGAATTTAGGAGGCATGGTTAGTAAGTTTGCAGATGACACCAAGATTGGTGGCACAGTGGATAGTGAAGAAGGTTATCTAGGATTGCAACGGGATCTTGATCAATTAGGCCAGTGGGCCGACGAATGGCAGATGGAGTTTAATTTAGATAAATGTGAGGTGATGCATTTTGGCAGATCGAATCAGGCCAGGACCTACTCAGTTAATGGTATGGTGTTGGGGAGAGTTATAGAACAAAGAGATCTAGGAGTACAGGTTCATAGCTCCTTGAAGGTGGAGTCGCAGGTGGACAGGGTGGTGAAGAAGGCATTCGGCATGCTTGGTTTCATTGGTCAGAACATTGAATACAGGAGTTGGGACGTCTTGTTGAAGTTGTACAAGACATTGGTACGGCCACACTTGGAATACTGTGTGCAGTTCTGGTCACCCTATTATAGAAAGGATATTATTAAACTAGAAAGAGTGCAGAAAAGATTTACTAGGATGTTGCCGGGACTTGATGGTTTGAGTTATAAGGACAGGCTGGATAGACTGGGACTTTTTTCCCTGGAGCGTAGGAGGCTTAGGGGTGATCTTATAGAGGTCTATAAAATAATGAGGGGCATAGATAAGGTAGATAGTCAACATCTTTTCCCAAAGGTAGGGGAGTCTAAAACTAGAGGGCATAGGTTTAAGGTGATTGGGGAGAGATTCAGAAGGGCCCAGAGGGGCAATTTCTTCACTCAGAGGGTAGTGAGTGTCTGGAATGTGCTGCCAGAGGTAGTAGTAGAGGCGGGTACAATTGTGTCTTTTAAAAAGCATTTAGATAGTTACATGGGTAAGATGGGTATAGAGGGTTATGGGCCAAGTGCGGGCAACTGGGACTAGCTTAATGGTAAAAACTGGGTGGCATGGACTGGTTGGGCCGAAGGGCCTGTTTCCATGCTGTAAACTTCTATGATTCTATGATTCTAATGCAGGTAGGGAATATACAGTGAATGGTAGAACCCTCAAGAGTATTGAAAGTCAAAGAGATCTAGGAGTACAGGTCCACAGGTCACTGAAAGGGGCAACACAGGTGGAGAAGGTAGTCAAGAAGGCATACGGCATGCTTGCCTTCATTGGCCGGGGCATTGAGTATAAGAATTGGCAAGTCATGTTGCAGCTGTATAGAACCTTAGTTAGGCCACACTTGGAGTATAGTGTTCAATTCTGGTCGCCTCACTACCAAAAGGATGTGGAGGCTTTAGAGAGGGTGCAGAAGAGATTTACCAGAATGTTGCCTGGCATGGAGGGCATTAGCTATGAGGAGCGGTTGAATAAACTCGGTTTGTTCTCACTGGAACGAAGGAGGTCGAGGGGCGACGTGATAGAGGTCTACAAAATTATGAGGGGCATAGACAGAGTGGATAGTCAGAGGCTTTTCCCCAGGGTAGAGGGGTCAATTACTAGGGGGCATAGGTTTAAGGTGAGAGGGGCAAGGTTTAGAGTAGATGTATAAAGCAAGTTTTTTTACACAGAGGGTAGTGGGTGCCTGGAACTCGCTACCGGAGGAGGTGGTGGAAGCAGGGACGATAGTGACATTTAAGGGGCACCTTGACAAATGCATGAATAGGATGGGAATAGAGGGATACGGACCCAGGAAGTGTAGAAGATTGTAGTTTAGTCGGGCAGCATGGTCTGCACGGGCTTGGAGGGCCGAAGGGCCTGTTCCTGTGCTGTACATTTCTTTGTTCTTTGTCTTTGTTTGTTTGTCTCACGGAAATGCCCTCCATGCCTTTTCGCACTGCACAGAGGGGTATCCTGTACGGGCTGCTGCTGCACACCCGTCACCTCCTTACCCTCGCGTATCGCCCGGACACACCATTGCCTTTTTGCCGTCCGGCGGCGGAAATCCCCACTGGAGGTCCCTGTATGGTGGAATCCTCCCCCTCAATCTGGGAGCCTGGGGTGGAGGGTGTTGCATGCAGCAGGGCAGTACAATCTCTGATTGCACTAATTCACGGACTCCCAAGAAGCCTGCCTGTTTTGCAGCCGTGTGTTGTCCGTGGACCATGTCTACCGGCCTCCCCGAACAGACACCAGAATGTGGCGACTTGGGGATTTCGACAGTAACTTCATTGAAGCCTACTTGTGACAATAAGTGATTATTATAATTATTATTATATGTTACTTGTTTTAGGCTGCACCCCCTTTTTAGTTTTCCAACCAATCTTTTGTTGAAGTTTTCTTTGCACTTCAGCCCCACGCTCCTGATCTACGGGCACCCGTTGCGGAGAGGGCGGGGAAGGCGGAGGACCTCCTTGTGAACCTGCTCCTGGGCCTGGCGAAACCCGCCATTTATAGGTCCAGGCAACGGGCGACCGAGGGGGTCGTCCGACTGGACTGTCGGCCCCTCCTCTGTGGCTACATTTGCGGCCGAGTGTCCCTGGAAAGGGAGCCTGCGGTGACCACGGACACCATCAAGGCCTTCTGGGCCTGGTGGGCACCGCAGGTGTTTGGGTGCTTTATTGACCCCTTTAGCTGCACTCTTATTTGATGATGTTAAGTTTCTGTTGATCTTTGTTCTGTTCGGCATGTCCCTCTCTCAGGAACGGCTCTTTTTTGTTTTAACACAGTGGGCGCTATTCACCCCCCCCGCCAGGCCTGGTGGGAGAATCGCCGGGGCACCGCTCGAATCGTGCCGTGCCGCCCTGACCCCCGCACGCGATTCTCCCACCCCCCGGAAACCAGCGGCGTGCGATTCACACCGGGCCGCTCGGAGCGGTGAGCGGCGATTCTCCGGCCAGATGGACCGAGCGGCCGCCCCGACACGAAAGGTTCCCGCTGGCGCCGTCCACCCCGGTCGCTACCGGCGGGAACTCTGCGGGAACGCTGGGGGGGGGGGGCCTGTGGTGGGGGGGGGGGGGGGGTAGCCTCCAATGGGGTCTGGCCCACGATCGGGGCCCACAGATCAGCGGGCCGGCCTCTCCCCGCCTGGGCCTACCTCCTTCCGCTCGTGGCCCCAGAACACCGGCACCATGTTGGTGAGGGGCCGGCGTGCGTAAGACGTTCCCCGCGCATGCGCAGGATTGGGCTGCCCCGACTGCGCATGCGCGGGTTGGCGCGGCGCCCATTTGGCGCCGTGTAAGGATGCTGGAGCAGCATGAACCGCTCCAGCGCCGTGCTGGCCCCAGGGGGGGCCAGAATAGGTCGGGTCCGGGCCCTGTTTGAAACACGACGGCGTTCACGACGGCGTTCACGACGGCACGAGCACTTGGCCTCAATATCGGAGAATCGCCCCCAGTTTGTTTTCTTTTTCTTTCCTTTGTTTGGTTGACCTCAAAAGACAACCCGGAAAACACGTTTAATTAATATTTACCTCCTGATAACTCATAACTTGAACTTCCTGTTCCCACCCAACTCTGAAAGCACTCTCACTCAGCCAAGCAGCACTCAGTCCAGGCAAGCCAGAACTTGAGAACTCTGCTTTTATAGATTTCAAGCAACAGTTTGAATCACTGACACAATTAACTTGCCAGAGCTGAAGTTGAGTGCAACCTTTATCAAAAATATACCTATCTCCTTCTTGAAACCATTTAATGGGTGGCACGGTCGCACAGTGGTTAGCACTGTTACTTCACAGCTCCAGGGTCCCAGGTTCGATTCTGGCTTGGGTCACTGTCTGTGTGGAGTCTGCACATTCTCCCCGTGTGTGCGTGGGTTTCCTCCGGGTGCTCCGGTTTCCTCCCACAGTCCAAAGATGTGCAGGTTAGGTGGATTGGCCATGATAAATTGCCCTTAGTGTCCAAAATTGCCCTTTATTTTTAATGACTCAGATTCCACCGCACTATGGGGCAGTGAGTTCCACAAATTCACCACCCTCTGTGGTCCCTCCTCATCTCAGTTTTAAATCTACTGCCTCTCAACCTATATCTGTGACCTCTCGTTCCAGATTGCCCCACAAGGGGGAACGTTTACTTTATCAATCCCTTTTAGTATTTTATACACCTCGATCAGATCCCCTCTCACCAAAGAACAAAGAACAAAGAAAGGTACAGCACAGGAACAGGCCCTTCGGCCCTCCAAGCCCGTGCCGACCATGCTGCCCGACTAAACTAAAATCTTCCACACTTCCTGGGTCCGTATCCCTCTATTCCCATCCTATTCATGCATTTGTCAAGATGCCCCTTAAATGTCACTATCGTCCCTGCTTCCACTACCTCCTCCGGTAGCGAGTTCCAGGCACCCACTACCCTCTGTGTAAAAAAACTTGCCTCGTACATCTACTCTAAACCTTGCCCCTCACACCTTAAACCTATGCCCCCTAGTAATTGACCCCTCTACCCCGGGGAAAAGCCTCTGACTATCCACTCTGTCTATGCCCCTCATAATTTTGTAGACCTCCATCAGGTCGCCCCTCGACCTCCTTCGTTCCAGTGAGAACAAACCGAGTTTATTCAACCGCTCCTCATAGCTAATGCCCTCCATGCCAGGCAACATTCTGGTAAATCTCTTCTGCACCCTCTCTAAAGCCTCCACATCCTTCTGGTAGTGTGGAGACCAGAATTGAACACTATACTCCAAGTGTAGCCTAACTAAGGTTCTATACAGCAGCAACATGACTTGCCAATTCTTCGACTCAATGCCCCGGCCAATGAAGGCAAGCATGCCGTATGCCTTCTTGACTACCTTCTCCACCTGTGTTGCCCCTTTCAGTGACCTGTGGACCTGTACACCTAGATCTCTGTGACTTTCAATGCTCTTGAGGATTCTACCATTCACTGTATATTCCTTACCTGCATTAGACCTTCCAAAATGCATGACCTCACATTTGTCCGGATTAAACTCCATCTGCCATCTCTCCGCCCAAGTCTCCAAACAGTCTAAATCCTGCTGTATCCTCTGACAGTCCTCATCGCTATCCGCAATTCCACCAACCTTTGTGTCGTCTGCAAACTTACTAATCAGACCAGTTACATTTTCCTCCAAATCTTTGTTCTTTGTTCTAATCCTGTTGGAATTTTATAAGTTTCTCTGAGATCCCCTCTCACTCTTCTAAAGTTCAATGAATATAATCCTAACCAACTTAGTCTCTCCTCATATGACAGTCCCGCCATCCCAGGAATCAGCCTGGCAAACCTTCGCTGCTCTCCCTCCACAGCAAGAACATCCTTCCTCAGATAGAGACACCAAAACTGCACACAATACTCCAAGTGTGGCCTCACTAATGCCTTATACATATCTCTATTCCTACTCTCAAATCCTCTCGCAATGAAGGCCAACATACCATTTGGCTTCTTTACTGCCTGCTGTACCTGCGCACTTACTTTCAGCGACTGATGCACGAGGACACCAAGGTCTCGCTGGGTATCCACCTCTCTCAATTTACACCCATTCAAATAATAATCTGCCTTCCTATTTTTGCTACCAAAGTGGATAACCTCATATTTATACTCATTATACTGCATCTGCCATGCATTTGCCCACTCGCTCAACCTGTCCAAATCCCTCTGAAGCATCTCTGCGTCCTCCTCACAGCTCACCCGCCCACCTGATTTTGTACCACCTGAAAATTTTGAGATAATACATTTAGTTCCCCGTTCCAAATTATTAATATATAATGTGAACAGTGATGCGCAATCAATTACTCTCAAGACAAGGTGAGGCATAACTAATAGGCTTTAATCTGCTAGAACTCTTCCCCAACAGCTTTGATACAGAAAGTGAAGGCTGCTGGGACGGCATTGGTTCTTATACTCCGCCTCTCAGGGCGGAGCTATGTACATCAGCCAATGGTAGACTCCTAGGTCTAGCCAATGGTCATCCACCTCTCAGCTACCGCAATACCTGGTATTACCACAAACAGTTGGGGTCCTGGCACAGATCCCTGCGGTACCCCACTAGTCACTGTCTGCCAATCGGAAAAAGACCCATTTATTCCAACTTTGTGCTTCCTGTCTGCTAGCCAGCTTTCTAACCATCTCAAGACACTACCCACAATCCCATGCTCTTGGATTGGATTGCATTGGATTTGTTTATTACCACATGTACCGAGGTACAGTGAAAAGTATTTTTCTGCGAGCAGCTCAACAGATCATTAAGTACATGAAAAGAAAAGAAAATAAAAGAAAATACATAATAGGGCAACACAAGGTACACAATGTAACTACATAAACACCGGCATCGGGTGAAGCATACAGGAATCTGCTATGTGAGACCTTGTTGAAAGCCTTCTGAAAGTCTAAATAAACCACATCCACCGGTTCTCCCTGGTCAACTCTACTAGTTACATCTTCAAATAATTCTAGTGGATTTTTCAAGCATCATTTTCCTTTTGTAAATCCACGCTGACTTTGTCTAATTACACCACTGCTTTCCAAATGCTGTGCTATGAAATCCTTGATAATGGACTCCAGCAACTTCCCTACTACCGACGTTAGGCTCACTGGTCTACAGTTCCCTGTTTTCTTTCTCCTTCCCTTTTTGAATAGCGGGGTTACATTTGCTACCCTCCAATCTGTAGGAACCAACCCAGAGTCCAAAGAATTTTGGAAAATGACCACCAATGGATCTACTATTTCTAGGGTCACTTCCTTAAGTACTCTGGGATGAAGATTATCAGGCCCTGGAGATTTATCCGCCTTCAAT
Source organism: Scyliorhinus torazame (assembly GCF_047496885.1). NCBI lineage: Eukaryota > Metazoa > Chordata > Chondrichthyes > Carcharhiniformes > Scyliorhinidae > Scyliorhinus > Scyliorhinus torazame. The sequence continues at coordinate 110,305 of NW_027308257.1, forward strand.
CCCATTAATTTCCCCAAAACTATTCCTTTACTGATACTAATTTCCTTCAGCTCCTCACTGAAACTTGTGTTTCTCAGAACTTCCAGCACATTATTCATGTCTTCCTTTGTGAAGACAGAAGCAAAGTAGGAATTTAGTTCCTCAGCCATTTCTTTGTTCCCAGATATGAATTCCTCCGTTTCTTTACGAATACTAATTTCCTTCAGCTCCTCACTGAAACTTGTGTTTCTCAGAATTTCCGCTACATTTTTCATGTCTTCATCGAATAGATTCATAAAATCATAGAAAGGTTCCAGAGCAGAAGGAGGCCATTCAGCCCGTCTGTCCATGCCAGCCCAAGGCCTCCCAGGTGCCCTTTTTAATCCCACTTTCCTGACCCGGTTCCTTTGTGAAGACAGAAGCAAAGTACAAATGTTTTTTGTCCCTTGATGTTGGTTAACTCGACCCAGACAGATTCCACATCATCTGCGCTAATATCTTTCCTCAATATTGTATCAATATCTTCTTCAATCAACAGTGCAACTCCACCACCTTTCCCTTTCTGTCTGTCCTTCCTAAAAACTGAATAGCCTCAATGTTTAGTTCCCATCCTTGGTCACCTTGGAGCCATGTCTCCGTAATCCCAACTATATCATACCCCTTTACATTTATCTGCACAATTAATTCATCCATTTTATCTCAAATGCTAGACCTCATCCTCACCAATTTACCTGTCACAGATGAATTTGCCCATGACAGTATTGGTAGGAGTGACCACTGAGCAGTCCTTGTGGGGTCAAAGCCTAGGTGACAATAATAATAATCTTTATTATTGTCATAAGTAGGTTTACATTAACACTGCAATGAAGTTACTGTGAAAAGCCCCTAGTCGCCACATTCCAGCGCTTGTTCGAGTAGACTGAGGGAGAATTCAGAATGTCCTATTCACCTAACAGCACATCTTTTTGGACTTGTGGGATTAAATCGGAGCACCCGGAGGAAACCCACGCAGACACAGGGAGAACGTGCAGACTCCGCACAGACAGTGACCCAAGCCGGGAATCGAACCTTGGACCCTGGAGCTGTGAAGCAAAAGTGCTAACCACTGTGCCGTCCAGGTGCACATTGAGGATACCTTCCATCATGTTGTTTGGCACTAGAAGGACAAGAGCAGCAGATACCTGGGAACCCCACCACCTGGGGGTTCCTCTCTAGGTCACTCACCATCCTGACTGGGAGATATATCGCCATTCCTTCACTGTCGCTGGGGCAACATCCTGGAACTCCCTCGCTAACAGCACAGTGGGTGTACCTACACCACACGGACTGAAGGGTTCAAGAAGGCAGCTCACCATCACCTTATGAATGCCAATAAGGGATGGACAATAAATGCTGACCTTGCCAGTGAAGCTCATATCCCATGAATGTATAAAACAAAACTATCATTGTGCTGAATGGAATCGATTTAAATCAGATCTACCCACTGAAAACTGGGCATACATGAGGTGCTGTGGGCCATCAACAGCAGAAGGATTGCATTGAATCACAATCTCTCACCACATGTCCCCTACTCTACCATTACCACCAAACCAGGATCAACACTGATTCAGTGAAACGTACAGGACCGCAAATCAGGAACAACACTTGGTAGACCTAACAATGAGGTGACAACCTGGTTAAGCGACATCACAGGATGATAGGATGCCATTCAGTGGTAGCAGCAAGTGAGATACAGAGCTATGTGATCCCACAAACAATGGTTCAGATCTGAGCTCTCCAGTTCTGTCACATCCAGCCGTGAATGGTGATGACAATTAAACACGAGAGGAAAGAACTCCACAAATATCCCCATCCTTAATGATGTAGGAGCCCAAGATATCAATGCAAAAAGACAAGACCGAGGCATTCGCAACAATCTTTAGCCAGAAGTGCCGAGTGCACGATCCGTCTCGGTCTCCTCCAGAGGTCCCCAGCAGCACAGATGTCAGTCTTCAGCCAATACGATTTCCTCCACATGATATCAAGAAATGGCTGAAGGCACTGGATGTTAAGTTATGGGTTAAGAGACATTGCAATTAGTTGTCTCATTTATGTTAAGTATCCATTAATTGACACTGATATGCAAAGGTGCTTCAGGTGGCCTCTGGCAGGTGATGGATGGTTAGAGTTTTGTGCAAAGGCTGTTGGAATTAAATAAATGTGCGTTTGTGAAAAAGGAACAGAACTTTAGACTCTTCATATCACAGCAACTAAAACGTCTAACACTGTATACTGCAAAGGCTATGTGTCCTGACAATATCCCGGCAATAGTACTGAAGACTTGTGCTCCAGAACTTGCCACACCCCTAGCCAAGCTGTCCCACTACAGCTACAACACTGGCATTTACCCGGCAATGTGGAGAATTACCCAGGTGTGTCCTGTACACAAGAAACAGGACAAATCCAGCATAGCATATTGCGGGCAATTCTGGTCGCGCATTATAGGAAGGATGTGGAAGCATTGGAAAGGGTGCAGAGGAGATTTACCAGAATGTTGCCTGGTATGGAGGGAGGATCTTATGAGGAAAGGCTGAGGGACCTGAGGCTGTTTTCATTAGAGAGAAGGTTAAGAGGTGACTTAATTGAGGCATACAAGATGATCAGAGGACTGGATAGGGTGAGAGCCTTTTTCCTTGGATGGTGATGTCTAGCACGAGGGGACATAGCTTTAAATTGAGGGGAGATAGATATAAGACAGATGTCAGAGGTAGGTTCTTTACTCAGAGAGTAGTAAGGGCGTGGAATGCCCTGCCTGCAACAGTAGTGGACTCGCCAACACTAAGGGCATTCAAATGGTCATTGGATAGACATATGGATGATAAGGGAATAGTGTAGATGGGCTTTAGAGTGGTTTCACAGGTCGACGCAACATCGAGGGCCGAAGGGCCTGTACTGCGCTGTAATGTTCTATGATCTATAGCCAATTAGCATCCTATCAGCAACTCTCCATCATCAGAAAAGTGATGGAAGGAATCATCGACAGTGCTATCAATTGACACTTATTCAGCAATAGCCGGCTCAGTGGCTTTCAGTTTGGGTTCTATCAGGTTCACTCAGCTCCTGACCTCATCAAAGCCTTGGTTGAAACATGGACAGAAGCACCGAATGCCACAGGAGAGAGTGACTGCCCTTAACATAAGGCAGCATCTGACCAAGAGTAGCACCATTAGAATTAAGGAGAACATTTTCCACTGGTTGGAGTCATACCTGGTACAAAGGAACATGATTGTGGTGGTTGGAGGTCAATCATCGCAGCTCCAGGACATCACTGCAGGAGTTCCTCAGGGTAGTGTCCTCGGCTCGACCATCTTCAGCTGCTCCATCAATTACTTCCCTGATGCGACCATCAAAGCACACGAGATGGAGAGTTGAAGTGAACGGTGGTTTTAATCAGCTAGAACTGTGCCTGCCTGCGACTGCTCTGTACTGAGTGCCGCCTACAGGCTGCAGATCTATATACCTCCCCCGAGGGGGTGGGGCCATAGGCGGAGCCCACAAGGGCATCAACATAATACAATACAATGTAATGTAATACAATGGTGAAAGGTAGCAGTAATACATTCACCACATTCACCCCCTGTTAAAAATTGAAGTCCAGCGGGGGCGAAATGGGCTAACAGATCGAGTCTGTCCAGCGCCTTGATCGTTCACTGCGATCGCCTGCGCTCTGGCTTTGCTGCGGGCATGGGTGTTGGACCCGTCGCTGAGGGCACGGGTGTTGGACCCGTCGCTGAGGGCATGGGTGTTGAGCTCGTTGACTCGGGGAGCGTGTCGTCTGGAGCTTCATCCCTGTAGGTCGGCGATGGGTGGAGGGAGGGTGTAGGCCATGTAGGGGCGGGGGCGGTGTTCGGTGTAGGGTGTGGGGGGGTAGGTAATGGTCGCAGGGGACCCGGCGGGTGCCAGGTCCCAGAGGGAGACTGTATCTTGTCGGGAGTCGTGGTGCGCCACGTAGGCATACTGGGGGTTGGCATGAAGGAGCTGGACCCTCTCGACCAGGGGGCTGGACCTATGGCTCCTCACGTGTTTTCGGAGGAGGACAGGCCCCGGTGTTGCCAGCCAGGACGGAAGCGAGACCCCGGAGGTGGATTTCCTGGGGAAGATAAATAGACGGTCGTGAGGGCTCCCGTTTGTGGCTGTGTAGAGGAGCAAACTAATTGAGTGGAGCGCGTTGGGGAGGACCCCCTGCCAGCGGGAAACTGGGAGACTCCTAGACCACAGGACCAGAAGGACGGCCTTCCATACTGTCGCGTTCTCCTTCTCCACCTGTCCGTTTCCCCGGGGGTTGTAGCTGGTAGTCCTGCTCGAGGCAATGCCCTTACCGAGCAGGTACTGACGCAGCTCGTCGCTCATAAACGAGGAGCCCCGGTCACTGTGGATGTAAGTGGGGAAACCGAACAGGGTGAAGATACTATGCAGGGCCTTAATGACAGAGGCCGCGGTCATGTCGGGGCAGGGGATGGCAAAGGGGAAACGAGAATACTCATCAACGACGTTAAGAAAATATGCGTTGCGCTCAGTGGAGGGGAGGGCCTCTTTGAAATCGATGCTGAGGCGCTCAAAGGGCCGGGATGCCTTCACCAGGTGGGCCTTGTCTGGTCAATAGAAGTGCGGCTTGTACTCTGCGCAGATCTGGCTGTCCCTGGTCATGGCCCTGACCTCCTCGGTGGAGTAGGGTACGTTGCGGGCCTTGATGAAGTGGAGAAGCTGGGTGACCCTCGGGTGACAGAGGTCATTGTGGATGGCCCAAAGTCTGTCACCTTGCATGCTGGCGCATGTGCTGCGGGACAGAGCATCTGGGGGCTCGTTGAGCTTCCCTGGATGATATACAATATCATAGTTATAGATGGAGAGTTCGATTCTCCACCTCAAGATTTCATCATTCTTGATCTTGCCTCACTGTGTATTGTTGAACATAAAGACTACCGATCATTGGTCAGTGACGAGGGTGAACCTCCTACCAGCCAGGTAGTGCCTTCAATGCCGCACAGCTTCCACGATAGCTTGAGCTTCCTTTTCGACAGAAGAGTGTCGAATCTCGGTGGCGTTGAGGGTACGGTAAAAAAAGGCCACGGGCCTGCCTGCCTGATTAAGGGTAGCGGCCAGGGCGACATCTGATGCGTCGCTCTCCACCTGGAAGGGGATGGACTCGTCCACCGCATGCATCGCGGCCTTGGTGATGTCTGCCTTGATGCGGCTGAAGGCCAGGCGGGCCTCAGTCGTCAGGGGGAAGGTGGTGGCTTTGATAAGTGGGCGGGCTTTGTCCGCATAGTTGGGGGACCCACTGGGCATAGAACATAGAACATAGAACATTACAGCGCAGTACAGGCCCTTTGGCCCTCGATGTTGCGCCGACCTGTGAAACCACTCTAAAGCCCATCTACACTATTCCCTTATCGTCCATATGTCTATCCAATGAGCATTTGAATGCCCTTAGTGTTGGCGAGTCCACTACTGTTGCGGGCAGGGCATTCCACACCCTTACTACTCTCTGAGTAAAGAACCTACCTCTGACATCTGTCTTATATCTATCTCCCCTCAATTTAAAGCTACGTCCCCTCGTGCTAGACATCGCCATCCGAGGAAAAAGGCTCTCACTGTCCACCCTATCCAATCCTCTGATCATCTTGTATGCCTCTATTAAGTCACCTCTTAACCTTCTTCTCTCTAACGAAAACAGCCTCAAGTCTCTCAGCCTTTCCTCATAAGATCTTCCCTCCATACCAGGCAACATTCTGGTAAATCTCCTCTGCACCCTTTCCAATGCTTCCACATCCTTCCTATAATGCGGCGACCAGAATTGCACGCAATACTCCAAATGCGGCCGCACCAGAGTTTTGTACAGCTGCAACATGACCTCATGGCTCCGAAACTCAATCCCTCTACCAATAAAAACTAATGATGTGGAGAAGCCGGCGTTGGACTGGGGTGAGCACAGTACGAAGTCTTACAACACTAGGTTAAAGTCCAACAGGTTTGTTTCGATGTCACTAGCTTTCGGAGCGCTGCTCCTTCCTCAGGTGAATTCACCTGAGGAAGGAGCAGCGCTCCGAAAGCTTGTGACATCGAAACAAACCTGTTGGACTTTAACCTGGTGCAATAAAAACTAACACACTGTACGCCTTCTTAACAACCCTCTCAACCTGGGTGGCAACTTTCAGGGATCTATGTACATGGACACCGAGATCTCTCTGCTCATCCACACTGCCAAGAATCTTACCATTCGCCCAGTACTCTGTCTTCCTGTTATTCCTTCCAAAATGAATCACCTCACACTTTACTGCATTAAACTCCATTTGCCACCTCTCAGCCCAGCGCTGCAGCTTATCTATGTCCCTCTGTAACTTGTAACATCCTTCCGCACTGTCCACAACTCCACCGACTTTAATGTAATCTGCAAATTTACTCACCCATCCTTCTACGCCCTCCTCCAGGTCATTTATAAAAATGACAAACAGCAGTGGCCCCAAAACAGATCCTTGTGGTACACCACTAGTAACTGGACTCCAGTCTGAACATTTCCCATCAACCACTAGCCTTTGGCTTCTTCCAGCTAGCCAATTTCTGATCCAACTCACTAAATCTCCCTGAATCCCATGCCTCTGTATTTTCTGCAGTAGCCTACCGTGGGGAACCTCATCAAACGCTTTACTGAAATCCATATACACCACATCAACTGCTTTACCCTCATCCACCTGTTTGGTCACCTTCTCAAAGAAAGGCATAGTATGAAAAGAACCCGAGGCATCTTTTCAGGGCCTTGGGCCAGTGGGGGAGGGGGAGTTGCAGGAGGGGGCGCATACGGTCGGGGCCGGGCCCTAGGACTCCGTTTTCCACGACATAGCCGAGGATAGGCAGTCGGGTTGTGCGGAAAACGCATTTCTCCTTGTTATAGGTGAGATCGAGGGCTTGGGCGGTTTGGAGAAACTTCTGAAGGTTGGGGTCGTGGTCCTGCTGATCATGGCCGCAGATGGTGACGTTGTCCAAGTACGGAAATGTGGCCCGCAGCCCGTACTGGTCCACCATTCGGTCCATCGTTCTTTGGAAGACTGAGACCCCGTTTTTTTTTGTTTAAAAAATAAATAAATTTAGAGTACCCGATTGATTTTTTTCCAATTAAGGGGCAATTTAGCGTGGCCAATGCACCTACCCTGCACATCATTGGGTTGTGGGGGCGAAACCCATGCAAACACGGGGAGAACGTGCAAATTCCACACGGACAGTGACCCAGAACCGGGATCGAACCTGGGACCTCGGCTCCGTGAGGCTTCAGGGCTAACCCATTGCGCCACCGTGCTGCCCCGAGACCCCGTTTTTGACGCCGAAAGGGACCCGGAGGAAGTGGAAGAGGCGGCCATCTGCCTCAAAGGCAGTGTAGTGGCGGTCTTCCGGGCGGATCGGAAGCTGGTGGTATGTGGACTTCAGATCTACCGTGGAGAAAACCCGGTATTGTGTGATGTGATTCACCATGTCCGCTATCCGGGGAAGGGGGTATGCATCGAGTTGCATGTACCGATTTATGGTTTGGCTGTAGTCTACAACCTTTTCCCCGGTCCTGACGACCACCACCTGGGCTCTCCAGGGGCTATTATTGGCCTCGATGGCCCCCTCCCTCAGGAGCCACTGGACCTCGGACTTGATAAAAGTCTTATCCTGGGCACTGTACCGCCTGCTCCTGGTGGCGACGGGTTTACAGTCGTCAGTGAGATTCGCGAAGAGCGAGGGAGGGGCGACCTTGAGGGTCGCGAGGCTACATACGGTGAGAGGGGGTAGGGGTCCGGCGAACTTCAGGGTCAGGCTCCTGAGGTTGCACTGGAAGTCCAGTCCTAACAGGAGAGGAGCGCAGAGATGGGGGAGGACATATAGTTTAAAGTTGGAGTACTCGGCGCCCTGTATCGCGAGGTTTGCGACACAGTACCCCCGGATCTTCACTGAATGCAATCCGGAAGCGAGGGAGATTGTTTGGGATGCGGGGGAAATTTGGAGAGAACAGCGCCTTACCGTGTCTGAATGTATGAAGCTCTCCGTGCTCCCAGAGTCAAACAGGCAGGGCTTTTCGTGCCCATTGACCCGGACGGTCATCATCGGGTTCCTGAGGTGCTTGGGCCGTGACTGGTTGAGGGTGACAGCGCCGAGCTGCGGGTAGCCGGCGTGGTCAGTGGTAGTGGGGTGGTCCCAAGATGGCGGCCCCCATGAGTCGCACGTGTCGGGTAGGGTTAAAGATGGCGGCCCTCACAGACAGCCCGAGGCTGATCTCGCGTCCGAAGGGGGCGGCACCGGCAGCCACGCTGCGGGGTCTGCGGGCCTGTGAGTCTGTAAATCGGGCCTGTGATTTAGGAGTTTTGGATCTGGCCAGGCAGACTTTGGCAAAGTGTCCTTTCTTGCCGCAGTCTCTACAGGCCGCGTTCCGAGCCGGGCAGCGCTGCCTGAGCTGCTGGTTCTGGCCGCAGAAATAGCAGGGCAGCCCCGCGGGTTGGGCGGGCAGCCGAGCCACACAGGCCTGGGCACCCTCTGGTCAGGGGTCCACGAGGGGGGGTCGCGTGGTCGGAGGGGAAAGCGGTGAGACTCTGAAAAGCAACTTCTAAGGAGGTGGATAGTTTTACCGTCTCTTCTAGTTCGAGGGCGCCCTTTTCGAGCAGGCGCTGTCTGACATAGTTGGACCGGACTCCAGCCACATAGGTGTCCCGGATGGCGAGTTCCATATGCTGCGAGGCCGTGACGTCCTTGTAATTGCAGTTTCGAGCGAGTACCCTCAGGTCGCGTAGGTATTCCTCCAGCGATTCCCCGGGGCGTTGACGACGAGTGGTGAGGAGATGCCGCGCGAAGACTTCGTTCACCGGCCTCACATAATGTCTTTTCAGGATCGCGACCGCGTCTGCGTACGTGGTCGCTTCCTTGATCAGCACGGAGATTCTGTGGCTCACCCGGGCGTGGAGGAGACTCAGTTTCTGTTCCTTGGTGACGGCGGGCAAAGAGGAGGCGGCGAGGTAGGCCTCAAAACAGCGGAGCCAGTGCGAAAAGATTCCTTTGGCTTCAGCTGCCTGTGGGTCGAGTTCCAGTCGATCAAGTTTGAGGGCTGCTTCCGTAGCGATATTGTAGCTGATTAAATTGATGCGACCATCAATTCACATGAGACGGAGAGTTGAAGTGAACAGTGGTTTTAATCAGCTAGAACTGTGCCTGCCTGCGACTGCTCTGTACTGAGTGCCGCCTACAGGCTGCAGATCTATATACCACCCCCGAGGGGGCGGAGCCATAGGCGGAGCCCACAAGGGCATCAACATAATACAATACAATGTAATGTAATACAATGGTGAATGGTGGCAGTAATACATTCACCACACTCCCTGCCATCATAAGGTCAGAAGTGTAGATGTTGGTTGATGCTTGCACAATGTTCAACACCATTTACAACTTCTGGATCAAACCCTGGAACGTCCTCCCAACAGCTCTGTGGGTGTACCTACACAATATGGACTATCGTGGTTCAAGAAGGCAGCTCACCATCACCTTCTCAAGAGAGGTTGTGAACCATAGGGGACTGATGTGAGGTGAAGTACAAATAGAGATATGAGGAAAAATCTGATTCATGGATTGTTGGGGATGTGGAAAGCACTGCCTGTGAGTGTGAAGTAGACAGGTTCAATCATGGCTTCAGAAGGGAATTGGATCTTTATCAGGATGATGGGGAAAGGGGCGGGGCCAGTTCAATGACCCCTTTTTCTGATTCTATGTAATGGGAGAACTAGGCAAGAGTAACAAAGTTTTCCAAAGATGTTTGTTCTGAGGATTGTCAGAGTACATTCTGCAGGAAGGGTTTCTGTTCTTTCAAGGTTGAATTGATGAATGAATGATTCTGTTTCAGTGTGTAAGCCTGCTCTCCAGAGTCTCATGTCACCCAGGAAGAGAGTTTGAAGAGAAGGAGCAGAAATCTATTATAAAAGTAATATCCTATTGAAGCTGGCAATCTGAAATAAAAGCAGTAAATGCTGAAAATACTCAGCAGGTCAGATAACATTTGTGGGATCATTTCAAGTTGACAACCTTTCATCAAAACTATGAAAAGTTAGAAATGTAAAAGGCTTCAAGGAAGTGGAAAGGGGACCTGGGAAAAAGAACAAAAGGGAATGTCTGTGATAGGGTGGAAGACAAGAGTGATTAAGTGACAAAAGAGAGGGGGCAGCGCAGTAGCACAGTGGATAGCACTGTGGCTTCACAGCTCCAGGGTCCCAGGTTCGATTCCCGGCTTGGGTCACTGTCTGTGCGGAGTCTGCACGTTCCCCCCGTCTGTGCGTGGGTTTCCTCCGGGTGCTCCGGTTTCTTCCCACATTCCAAAGACGTGCAGGTTAGGTGGATTGGCCATGATAATTTGCCATTTGTGACAAAAAAAATGTTCGGAGGGTTTATTGTGTTACGGGGATAGGGTGGAAGTGAGGGCTTAAGTGGGTCGGTGCAGACTCGATGGGCCGAATTCTGCATTGTATGTTCTATGTAACCCAAAAATGTGTAGGGTAGGTGGATTGGCCGCGCTAAATTGCCCCTTAATTGGGAAAAAAAGAATTGGGTACTCTCAATTTTTAAAAAACCTAACAAAAGAGTTGGTGGTGAAGGATCAAAGAAAGTAGCAAAGGGTCAAGCCAGGGCCTGAATTTTATACATGTCAGGTGCGCATGGCAGGTGGGACCAGAAATGGCCACTTTTCTACTTCAGTCTGAAATCAACTAAAAGATGCAGTATCACACTGGCTGGTCATCTAAGGGCCAGCCAGCGTGAAACATGCCCCACAGAGGCACTGCAAGGCCAGCCCCGGGGGGCGGGGGGTGCTGGGCGTTATGTCCAATGGGGACCCAGCGTGAGGTTTAAAGGCAGCTGAGTCAGATCACAGAGGCATCGGGGAAGGCACAGTGAGCTCTCCAGATGGGTAGTAACCAGGAGACACACCAGGTGGGAGGGAAATCCAGGTAGACAGTCTACCGCCTGGTTTTCAGATGACTGTCTTTGTGCTCTTGTGGAGACAGTGAGTGCCAGGCGGGACACTCTAATGGTATGGCAGAAGATGCCACCCCACCAAACTCAAAACACCTGGGCAGAGGTGGCAGCCGAGGTCAGTGGCCATGAGGTGATAGGCTGCACATGGATATTGTGCTGTAAAAGGTTCAATGATCTTCTGCACCCGGTAAGGGTGAGTACCAAGTTGGCATGGCCCGATGTGGGTCAGTGTGTAAGGGTGTCCGTCCTTAGCGGCTTTTAGGCGGTGGCAATCAGAGTCTCAGTCAATACGTCTGTACGTGTGTGTTAAAGCTGGGAAATAAGATCGGAAGCCCTGGGTCCATCTGAGGTTCAGATACACAAAGATGTCAGGAACGTCAACATGGTTCACGGAGATGAAGTGGGGGGAGATCATGTTAAGTTGTTGGAGGTGGAGGATTGAATAATGAATGCTCCTTTGCACTTGCATGAGAAGAGAAGCAACAATAAATCTGAGTGACCTGCAACCGGCGGTGGTCAGACCATCAGACACAGGAGCAGAATCAGGCCACTCGGCCCATCGAGTCTGCTCCGCCATTCAATCATGGCTGATATTTTCTCATCCCCATTCTCCTGCCTTCTCCCCACAACCCCTGATCCCCTTATTAATCAAGAACCTATCTATCTCTGTCTTAAAGACACTCAGTGATTTGGCCTCCACAGCCTTATGCGGCAAAGAGTTCCACAGATTCACCACCCTCTGGCTGAAGAAATCCCTCCTCATCTCTGTTTTAAAGGATCGTCCCTTTAGTCTGAGATGGTGCCTCTGGTTCTAGTTTCTCCTACAAGTGGAAACATCCTCTCCACTTCCACTCTATCCAGGCCTCGCAGTATCCTGTAAGTTTCAATAAGATCCCCCCTCATCCTTCTAAACTCCAACGCGTACAGACCCAGAGTCCTCAACCATTCCTCATACGACAAGCTCTTCCTTCCAGGGATCATTCTTAAGAACCTCGTCTGGACCCTTTGCAAAGCCAGCACATCCTTCCTTAGATACAAGGCCCAAAACTGCTCACAATACTCCAAATGGGGTCTGATCAGAGACTTATACAACCTCAGAAGTACCTCCCTGGTCTTGTCATGACATGACAAGCCCTCTTGACATGAATGCTAACATTGCATTTGCCTTCTTAACTGTTGACTGAACCTGCACATTAACCTTAAGAGAATCGTGAACAGGGACTCCCAAGACCCTTTGTGCTTCTGATTTCCTAAGCATCTCCCCATTTAGAAAATAGTCTCTGCCTAGATTCCTCCTTCCAAAGTGCATAACCTCACACTTTTCCACATTGTATTTCATTTGCCACTTCATTGCCCACTCTCCTCGCTTGTCCAAGTCCTTCTGCAGCCCCCTTGCTTCCTCAATACTATCTGCCCCCCTCCAGATCTTTGTATCATCTGCAAACTTATCAACATTGCCTTCAGTTCCTTCTTCCAGATCATTAATGTATATTGTGAAACGTTGTGGTCCCAGCACCGACCCCTGAGGCACACCACTAGTCACCGGCTGCTATCCTGAAAAAGACCCCTTTTTCCCCACTCTCTGCCTTCTGCCAGTCAGTCAATCCTCTATCCATGCCAGGATCTTACCCTGAACACCATGGACTCTTAACTTATTTAACACTAACACTGACCTGCAGTGAAATTGTGCCCTGGAGCTTGAGTGTAAATGTAAAGGTCCTCAGGTCACGGGGAGTAGGCATTTCAGAAGAATGTAAGAGTCCAGTTTACTGAAGTGGGAGAGGCTGAGAGTGAAAAGAATGTAAGGTCATCTGGTCTCTCATAACGACCTCTGAAAATGAGTCCCTGGTGATTAATCAATCACAAAGCAGCTACGATGCCATTGGTGTCAGTCACACCCACCTGCCCAGCATGGATATTCACTATGTGATGAGTGATAGTACTGACCAATTGTCTTCCTCCCTCAGCAGAGCCCACCTTCAGATGCAGCCAGAGAACTCCAGGGCCGTCCATCGACCCTCCACCTGAGGAGACGCTGCTGACAGATCCACCCACGTCATATCCTCTCTCCACATCAACCACCAGGACAGAATCGGTGTGTCAAAAGCACTGACTCAGTTGGTGGTGCACAATGATGAGGACACAAGACGCTGATATGTGGACCTGGGTTCAGGGCGTTGGCAGTCAGAGGGCTGATGGAGACAGGACCATGCTGAGTCAGGTGGTGAGCTTCTGGAGTTGTCTATCAGGTGGCAGAGGCTGAATGTCCAGTGGGCTATGCAGGGAGACCCAGTGGAGATCCCTGAGGGTCTGCGTGCCATGGTTTCTGTTATGGAGGGGTTCATGTGGGGCGTGAGCATTGCGTTCACTCTGCAGATCGAGTGCAGCGTCCTCCACTGTGGGAGTAGCGACTCTCTGGAGACACAACTGCAGGAACAGAAGCTGGGGTTCAGAGGGTGGCGCGTGGACCTGGAAGTGCTCACACCGGCAGAAGGACACTGTCAGTGAGAGATCGATGCGACACCTCTGGCATGATTTTCCCTCCACATTGCGTCTGGCGCTGATCTGGGCACGTCACGGTAGAGGCCCAAATCGAGATTTGCAGCAGGAGCGAACCATTTTGCAATTGACTGGGCTGCTCACAATGGCGAGAAGCTCATTCAGCCTAATTCACATTCATTTCAATCTCATTAGTGAGAAGTAGAATCCGCAGCCTCCTGTCATCAGCTGCCCCAGTGCCGGGGGGGGTGGGGGTAATTTTACACATCGCAATCAAGTCCTCCCTCAGTCTCCTCTGCTCCAAGGAAAACAATCCACACTCTCCAGCCCAGGCAACATCCTGGTAAATCTCCTCCGCACCCTTTCCAGTGCTATCAAACCTCCTCTACAATGTGGATTCCAGAACTGCCCACAATACCCTCGCTGTGACTTAACCTACGTTTTATACAGTTCCAGCATAACCTCCCTGCTCTTAAGCTTACTGCCTCGGCTAATAAAGATATCTATTCAGGTCCCAGCTATTTCTCCCCTTGCCTCCTGCAGTAACCTGGGATAGATCCCATCTGGCTCAAACCCATGGGCGGGATTCACTGATCCTGAGGCTAAGTATTGACGCCGTCGCGTTTCCCGATGGCGTCAACGTGGCCTCAGGAGGGACTTCCGGTGGCGGCCAGGATGAAGTAGGTCGCAGGTCTGATCGTTCTCAACGGTGATGGGCTAACAGACCTTTTTCGACCGGATTTTTCGGGACTTTGCGACCTGAATCAGTGGAGGAAACAACAGGGAAGAGGTTTTCCCCCTGCCGGGGTATGGACGGCTGGACCAGAAGTGGTCGAGTGGAGCGGCTAGGATCGAAGCGGGAGCAGCGGGGACCCCAGACCGGGCGGCTAGGCATGGTAGACGGCAGGGACCAGGGAGCGGAGGCTCACTGGCCAAGGGAGCAGCAGATGGAGTTTTTTAAGAACTGCTTCGCCGAATTGAAAAGAGACATCATCATGCTGGACCCGATGAGAGCGGTGATGGACCGAATGGTCGAGACACAGGCGGTCCAGGAGAAGGCAATCAAGGAGGTTGAGTCAAAGCTTTCCAGCCAGGAAGACACTGTGGTAGTCACCACTGTTGTATTATATTGTATATATGGGTATTACCACAGGTACGGGAGCAGATCCCTACCTGCTGGCTCCACCCAATAGGCGGAGTATAAATGTGTGTGCTCTCCGAACAGCAGCCATTTTGTAAGCTGCTGTAGGAGGCCACACATCTCAGTGTAATAAAGCCTCGATTACATTCTACTCTCGTCTCGTCGTAATTGATAGTGCATCAATTTATTACACAGAGATTTTTAAAAGATGGACCTCCGTATCAAGTCGGATCGCCTGCAGCTGCATCCTCAAGCAGACAACGCCAAAAAGGACTTCCAACATTGGCTAGCTTGCTTTGAAGCGCACATCGGGTCTGTGCCAGACCCAATCTCAGAAGCACAGAAGCCCCAGATTCTGTACACGCGGCTGAGCTCCAACGTTTTTCCCCTCGTCCAGGACGCGCCGACCTACGCAGAGGCCATGGTGCTACTGAAGGAAAATTACGCTCAGCAGACCAACAAGATCTACGCCAGGCAAATCCTATCCACGCGGCATCAACTTCCCGGTGAGTCTGTGGAAGATTTCTGGGGTGCCCTGCTCGCCCTGGTGAGAGACTGTGATTGCCAGGCCGTTTCGGCCGCTGAACATTCTAACCTGCTAATGAGAGACGCGTTTGTTACGGGCATAGGGTCGGCCCACACCCGGCAGCGTCTCTGAGAAGGGGCCACGCTTGACCTCGCAGCGACCAAGAAACTAGCGCTCTCGCTCACGGCCGCCTCACGCAACGTACAGGCTTATGCCCCCGACCGCATGGCCCACCCCCCCTAAGCATCGTGGACCCCACCAGCAGCCACCCCATCGTGGAACTCCCCCTCCCGCACTGCCCCAAGGCCCTCAAACGATGCCTGGGGTTCTTTTCATATTACGCCCAGTGGGTCCCTAACTATGCGGACAAGGCCCGCTCACTCATCCACTCCACCGCTTTCCCACTGACGGCCGAGGCTCACCAGGCCTTCAACCGTATCAAGGCCGACAGCGCCAAGGCCGCGATGCACGCGGTCGACGAGATGCTCCCCTTCCAAGTTGAGAGCGATGCATCAGATGTCGCTCTGGCCGCCACCCTCAATCAGGCAGGCAGGCCCATGCTATTCTTTTCCTGCACCCTCCATGCCTCTGAAATTCGGTACTCCTCCGTCGAAAAGGAGGCCCAAGCGATCGTTGAAGCTGTGCGACATTGGAGGCATTACCCGGCCGGCAGGAGATTCACTCTCCTGACTGACCAACGGTCGGTAGCCTTCATGTTCAACAACACACAGTGGGGCAAGATCAAAAATGATAAAATCTTGAGGTGGAGGATCGAGTTCTCCACCTACAATTACGAGATTTTGTACCGCCCCGGTAAGCTCAACGAGCCCCCGATGCCCTGTCCCGAGGTACATGTGCCAGCGCACAAGTGGACCGACTCCACACCCTGCATGACAATCTCTGTCACCCGGGAGTCACCCGCTTTTACCACTTCATTAAGGCCCGCAATCTGCCCTACTCCATCGAGGAAGTCAGGGCTGTCACCAGAGACTGCCAGGCCTGCGCGGAGTGTAAACCGCACTTCTACCGGCCAGACCGTGCGCGCCTGGTGAAGGCCTCCCGCCCCTTTGAACGCCTCAGCGTGGACTTCAAAGGGCCCCTCCCCTCCACCGACCGCTTTCTTAATGTTGTTGGCGAGTACTCCCGATTCCCCTTCGCCGTCCCATGCCCCGATATGCCGTCTGCCACCGTCATCAAAGCTCTCAACACCATCTTCGCTCTGTTCGGTTTCCCCTACTACGTCCACAGCGACCGGGGATCCTCATTTATGAGCGAGGAGCTGCACCAGTTCCTGCTCAATAGGGGCATTGCCTCGAGCAGGACGACCAGCTACAACCCCCGGGGAAACGGGCAGGTGGAGCGGGAGAATGGGACGGTCTGGAGGGCCGTCCAGCTGGTCCTACGGTCCAGAAATCTCCCGGCCTCCCGCTGGCAGGAGGTCCTCCCCGACGCACTTCACTCCATTCGGTCGCTCCTGTGCACCGCGACCAACGAAACCCCCCATGAACGTCTCTTTGCCTTCCCCAGGAAGCCCACCTCCCAACGTGGCTGGCAGCTCCAGGACCCGTTCTCCTCCACAAGGCGGACCCGTTGGTTGAGAGAGTACAGCTACTCCATGTAAACCCGCAGTACGCCTACGTAGCATACCCTGACGGCCGTCAAGACACAGTCTCCCTCAGGGATCTGGCACCAGCTGTGTCCCCACACCCCCCCCCCTGCCCCGGCGCCATCCTCCACTCCCATGGCGCACCCCACCACAGCCCCCTTGCTCCCATCCGGGGATGAAGAGGATTTCGACATGCTCCCGGAGTCACCGAAGACCAAGCCGCCGCCTGAGTCGCCACCAGCACTGCGGCGCTCTCACCGACAGATCAAGGCGCCCGATCGTCTAAATTTGTAACCTTCTCTGTAATTTTAAAACCAATCTGTATGTATATAGTTTTCCACCACCCCCGCTGGACTCATTTTTAACAGGGGGTGAATGTGGTAGTCACCACTGTTGTATTATATTGTATATATGGGTATTATGGTAAGGCCCCTGTACTACAGGTACGGGGGTAGATCCCTGCCTGCTGGCTCCGCCCAGTAGGCGGAGTATAAATGTGTGTGCTCTCCGAACAGCAGCCATTTTGTAAGCTGCTGTAGGAGGCCACACATCTCTTGTGTAATAAAGCCTCGATTACATTCTACTCTCGTCTCATCGTAATTGATAGTGCATCAGACACGATAACGGTGCTGGAGCACGAGGTGGAGGAACTGAACGCCCGCCAAAAGAGGATGCAGGAGCAGCTTGAGGAGATGGGAAACAGAGCCAGAAGACAGAACCTAAGGATCGTTGACCTTCCCGAAGGCAGTGAGGGATCGGACGAGAGAGCATACACGTCGAGTATGCTGAAGGTGTTGATGGGGCCGGGGGCCTTCCCTCGACCTCTGGAGCTGGATGGGGCGCACAGAGCCCCCGCAAGGAAGCCCAAGGTGGGCGACCGAGGGCCCTGGTGATTCGCTTCCACCGTCTTTCAGACAAGGAACGTGTGCTGCGGTGGGCCAAGACGGAGCGGAGCAGCAGGTGGGGGAACCGTGAGGTGCGCATATACCAGGACCTGGGAACGGAGCTGACCAAGAGGCGTGCGGGGTTCATCGAGGTAAAGGCGGCCCTCTTTAAAAAGGTGAGGTTTGGAATGCTGTATCCTGCGAAGCTTTGGGTAACATTCGGAGAGCATCACGACGACTCTGAGTCGCCAGATCAGGTTTGGACTTTTATTAAAGAGAAGAAACTGGACTTGAACTAAAGGACTTTTGGCTTCCAGAGATGTAATGTGGCGGCGGTTTGTTAATTTAATCTGTACTGTACTGCTCCATTCAAGAAGGTACTTAGTCTTTGCAGAGAATATGGACTGGAGGGACGGTTGGAGGGCGCATTGTTTCGGGAGTTTGCATGGCGGGGGGTGGGGGCCTGCAAGGGGGGCCCTGCAGTCAGTATCTTTCGGCGGGAGAGTGGGGCCTCTGTTCTGGGGGACTGGCTCTGGGCTGGTTAAGGGCGATGTAAATGTCCTTTACAGAGTAGCTGTTTACTCAATCAAGTTAATGGGTCTTTTCTGTGTTGGGGGGAGGGCCCGAGTGGTCAGGTGGTAGTCAGACAGGCGCCAAGGGTAGGGGTCAGCGAGGCTAGTGTAGGTCAGGGGCACTAGGGCCGAGCAGATGGCTGACCTGGGACTTCAGGCTTTTGGGGCTGAGGAAGTCTGGGGGTTGGGGAGGGGGACTGCTGTTAGATAGGGTAGGGGAGGCACTAGTGGGGCCAGTGGTGGGGACCAGGGGTACCCCGGAGGGGGAAGTCGCCATATTGTCAGGCCCCAGAGCCTTTGCAGTATCCAGGGCCTTCAGCCGTTTCTTGATATCACCTGGAGTGAATCGTATTGGCTGAAGACGGACATCTGTGATGCTGGGGACCCCCGGAGGAGACCGAGACGGATCATCCACTCGGCACTTCTGGCTGAAGATTGTTGCGAATGCCGCAGCCTCGTCTTTTGCACAGATGTGCTGGGCTCCTCCATTATTGAGGATGGGGATATTTGTGGAGACGACCCCTCCAGTGAGTTGTTTAATTGTCCACCCCCATTCACGGCTGGATGTGGCAGGACTGCAGAGCTTAGATCTGATCCATTGGTGTTGGGATGGATTCGCTCTGTCTATCACTTGCTGCTGATGCTGTTTGGAACACAAGTAGTCCTGTGTTGTAGCTTCACCAGGTTGACACCTCATTTTTCAGCGTGCCCGGTGTTGCTCCCGGCACCCCCTCCTGCACTCTTCATTGAACCAGGGTTGATTCCCTGGCTGGGTGGTAATGGTAGAGTGGGGGATACGCCGGGCCATGAGGTTACAGATTGTGGTTAAATACAATTCTGCTGCTGATGGTCCACAGCATCTCATGGATGCCTGATGCACAATCAACACTCTTGAGACCACGAGGAGTCATATCGATTCAGCTTTAATCAGATAGAACTGTACCCAGCAGCGATGTTACAGAAGTGAAGGCTGCTGGGATGGCACTGGTTCTTATACCCCGCCTCTCAGGGCGGGGCTATGTACATTACCCAATGGTAGACCCCGCGGTCTAGCCAATGGTCATTCACCTCTCAGGTACTGCAATACCTGGTATTACCACAATGCCCAGTCTTGAGTTGCTAGATCTGTTTGAAGTCGGGCAACACGGTGGTAGTGCCACACAACACGATGGAGGCTATCCTCAATGTGAAGATGGGACTTTGTCTCCGCAAGGACTGTGCGGTGGTCACTTGTACCGATACTGTCAGGGACAGATGCATCTGCAGCAGGAAGGTTGGTGAGGATGAGGTCAAGTATGTTTTTCCCTCTTGTCGGCTCCCTCACCACCTGCTGTGGTCGCTGAGCGGAGTCGGCACGTTCTCCCCGTGTCTGCGGGGGTTTCCTCCGGGTGCTCCGGTTTTCTCCCACAGTCCAAAGATGTGCAGGTTAGGTGGATTGGCCATGATAAATTGCCCACAGTGCCCAAAAAGGTTAGGTGGGGTTAGGGGAGAGGGTGGAGGTGTTGGCTTAGGTAGGGTGCTCTTTCCAAGGGCCGGTGCAGACTCGATGGGCCGAATGGCCTCCTTCTGCGCTGTAAATTCTATGATTTGATATGTAAATGGAATGAGAGCTGAGTTCTAACACCGAATGTTGTTGAATGGCAATTTGTGTATTAAAGAAACTGCATATAATAATTTAGTGTTAGAATGATGAAGTTTGAGATTTTAAATATTGTTTTCTTTTCATTTGCTTTAATAAAGTTTTGTTTATAAAATTTAAAAAAGCCCATTTCTTATATTATCACTCCTGGAATTAATCGATCTTTTCTGCACAGTCTTAAACGTTACGCGTCTTGCTCGGTATCTTACGCTTTGTTGAGATCTGACAAGGCGTTTGTAACAAATTGAGGGCTCGTAGCCGGGATATTCAAACTTAAACGTCAGTGAGCGTGTGTGGACTTCTTTCCAGGTTTGAAATATTGAATAGGAAGTGACTGGAAATGGCCCTTACAGTTTTAAAAGATGTCCTGGGGTTGAAGAAATCACTCGGGAGGATTTACAAGGGGAATCGAAAGCAAAGCTTTTGAGTTTGACAGAGAAATTGCAGTTAGCCCTGCGAAAAGGGGCAAAGAAAGGCAGAGATAATACAGGAAAAGCCAGAGGGCAGCAGAGCGGAGCCGCTGATTGGCTGTTGCGGGGAAAGTTTGCATCAGTGCATTGCGGTCGCTGTATCCAGAAGGTGCACCTGAGCAAGACACCCTCCGTGTTCAAGTGAAGGCAAGCATCCAGCAGAAGGCAGCAGAGTGGAGCCGCTGATTAGCTGTTGTGGGGAAAATTTGCATCAGTGAATTGCGGTCACTGTATCCAGGGAGTGGTTTGTGGACGAGCTGTTGTCAAGTGACAGGAGGGCACTATGGAGGACTCGAGCAGTGAGGCGATATGGGCAGAGCTCAGAAATAGGAAGGGTGCAGTAACAATGTTGGGGCTGTACTACAGACCTCCCAACAGCAAGCGTGAGATAGAGATACAAATATGTAAACAGATTATGGAAAGATGTAGGAGCACCAGGGTGGTGGTGATAGGAGATTTTAATTTTCCCAACATTGACTGGGATACATTTAGTGTCAGAGGCCTAGATGGTGCAGAATTTGTAAGGAGCATCCAGGAGGGTTTTCTAGAGCAGTATGTAAATAGTCCAACTCGGGAAGGGGCCATACTGGACCTGGTATTGGGGAATGAGCCCGGCCAGGTGGTTGAAGTTTCAGTCGGGGATTACTTTGGGAATAGTGATCACAATTCCGTAAGTTTTAGAATACACATGGACAAAGACGAGAGTGGTCCTAAAGGAAGAGTGCTAAATTGGGGGAAGGCCAACTATACCAAAATTCAGCAGGAACTGGGGAATGTGGATTGGGAGCAGCTGTTTGAAGGTAAATCCACATTTGATATGTGAGAGGCTTTTAAAGAGAGGTTGATTAGAGTGCAGGACAGACATGTCCCTGTGAAAATGAGGGATAGAAATGGCAAGATTAGGGAACCATGGATGACAGGTGAAATTGTGAGACTAGCTAAGAGGAAAAAGGAAGCATACATAAGGTCTAGGCGACTGAAGACAGACGAAGCTTTGGAAGAATATCGGGAATCTAGGACCAATCTGAAACGAGGAATCAAGAAGGCTAAAAGGGTTCATGAAATATCTTTAGCAAACAGGGTTAAGGAAAATCCCAAAGCCTTTTATTCATATATAAGGAGCAAGAGGGTAACTAGAGAAAGGGTTGGCCCACTCAAAGACAAAGGAGGAAAGTTATGCGTGGAGTCAGAGAAAATGGGTGAGATTCTTAACGAGTACTTTGCATCAGTATTCACCGAGGAGAGGGACATGACGGATGTTGAGGTTAGGGATAGATGTTTGATTACTCTAGGTCAAGTCGGCATAAGGAGGGAGGATGTGTTGGGTATTCTAAAAGGCATTAAGGTGTACAAGTCCCCAGGTCTGGATGGGATCTATCCCAGGTTACTGAGGGAAGTGACAGAGAAAATAGCTGGGGCCTTAACAGATATCTTTGCAGCATCCTTGAACACAGGTGAGGTACCGGAGGACTGGACAATTGCGAATGTTGTCCCCTTGTTTAAGAAAGGTAGCAGGGATAATCCAGGTAATTATAGACCTGTGAGCCTGGCGTCAGTGGTAGGGAAGCTGCTGGAGAAGATACTGCGGGATAGGATCTATTCCCATTTGGAAGAAAATGGGCTTATCAGTGATAGGCAACATGGTTTTGTGCAGGGAAGGTCATGTCTTACCAACTTAATAGAATTCTTTGAGGAAAAGAATTGATTGATGAGGGAAGGGCTGTAGATGTCATATACATGGACTTCAGTAAGGCATTTGATAAGGTTCCCCATGGTAGGCTGATGGAGAAAGTGATGTCTCATGGGGTCCAGGGTGTACTAGCTAGATGGATAAAGAACTGGCTGGGCAACAGGAGACAGAGAGTAGTAGTGGAAGGGAGTTTCTCAAAATGGAGAACTGTGACCAGGGATCCGTGCTGGGACCACTGTTGTTTGTGATATACATAAATGATCTGGAGGAAGGTATAGGTGGTCTGATTAGCAAGTTTGCAGATGACACTAAGATCGGTGGAGTAGCAGATAGTGAAGTGGACTGTCAGAGAATACAGCAGAATATAGATAGATTGGAGAGTTGGGCGGAGAAATGGCAGATGGAGTTCAATCCGGGCAAATGCGAGGTGATGCATTTTGGAAGATCCAATTCAAGAGCGAACTATATGGTAAATGAAAAAGCCCTGATGAAAATTGATGTACAGAGAGATCTGGGTGTTCAGGTCCATTGTACCCTGAAGGTGGCTGCGCAGGTCGACAGAGTGGTCAAGAAGGCATACGGCATGCTTTCTTTCATCGGAAGGGGTATTGAGTACAAGAGTTGTCAGGTCATGTTACAGTTGTATAGGACTTTGGTTAGGCCACATTTGGAATACTGCGTACAGTTCTGGTCGCCACATTACCAAAAGGATGTGGATGCTTTAGAGAGGGTGCAGAGGAGGTTCACCAGGATGTTGCCTGGTATGGAGGGTGCTAGCTATGAAGAGAGGTTAAGTAGATTAGGATTATTTTCATTTGAAAGATGGAGGTTGAGGGGGGACCTCATTAGGTCTACTAAATCATGAGTGGCATAGACAGGGTGGATAGCAAGAAGCTTTTCCCCCAGAGCGGGGGACTCAATTACTAGGGGTCACGAGTTCAAGGTGAGAGGGGAAAAGTTTAAGGGAGATATGCGTGGAAAGTTCTTTACGCAGAGGGTGGTGGGTGCCTGGAACGCATTGCCGGCGGAGGTGGTAGAGGCGGGCACGATAGCGTTATTTAAGATGTATCTAGACAGATACATGAATGGGCAGGGAGCAGAAGGATACAGATCCTTAGAAAATAGGCGACAGTTTTAGATGGAGGATCTGGATCGGCGCAGGCTTGGAGGGCCGAACGGCCTGTTCCTGTGCTGTAATTTTTCTTTGTTCTTTCTTTCTTTGTTCTAAAACATAGCTCAATATTGAAACTTACCTGTAACACATTAGAATTAGCTCAAATCCAATATAAAATTGGAAATGCAGCAAAAACGGAGAAATGGAGATGGCAAATGAAGCCCAAGAAAAAGAGAGAGTTTTCCAAAGAGAAATGGAAAGGGAAAAATTAGCAGTAGAGAGAGAATTTGAGCTTTGAAAATTAGCATTGCAAGGAAAGCAACAACTTAAAGTGTTGGAAGCAAAGGAGGAACTGAGGAACATTTCGGGGAAGAAGAAATATCCCCAGTCAAAGATTTAGTAGGGATATGTTTAAATATATGTGCGCCTTGCCTAGATTTGATGAGAAAGAAGTTGACGGGTTCTTTTTATGCTTTGAGAAAATAGCTAAACAATTGAACTGGACAAAGACCATGTGGGTGGTGTTGGTTCAATCTAAATTGGTAGGTAGAGCTAGTGATGTGTTTGCCTCACTATCGGAGGACATACCTGGGGATTATGATGTGGTGAAGAAAGCCAGATTAAGTGCCAGCAAACTAGTGCCAGAAGCTTCCAGAGGTTTAGAAATCTACGAAAAGAACCAGGTCAGACCTGATAGGTGGACAAGGATACTAAAAATAAACCAAACCTATGAGGCACTTTGGGAAATAATCCTTTTAGAGGAATTTAAAGATTCACTTCCTGCAGTAGTGAGAACTCATGTGGAAGAGCAGAGAGTTAAAACAGCTAAGCAGGCCGCAGAAATGGCTAACAATCATGAATGGTTCATAAAGCAAAGTTCAATATCCAACTGGACGTGCACCCAATGTCTTCTTGCATGATTTTGCATGCTTCCCGGTCAGGTGCACACCCACACCTTCAATGTAAAATTCTGGCCAGTGTGTTTTGAGGAAGTACAAATGGCAGAATGATTGATAGCTCCTGTCCAGAAGCAGACAGAAGAGAAAAAGTACTAAAACTGAAATCTTCAAGGTAAAAGGATACAAAATGGGGGCAGAGATTACTGTCTGATAATGTCAAACTCAATGTTGAATCTGTAAAATGCCTGACCTGCTGAATACTTGCCGCATGCTCTGTTTTTATTTTCTATTGAAGCAGAAATCGCTGAATGAAAAATACAAGAAGCTGCCGGAAATTTCTGAATGTCAGAATATTCTCATTAATCATAGCAAAGATTGCCTTCATCCTAAAAAGGCTTTTTCAATCCATCATCTTATTTTTAGAAGAAATGAGGGCAGCCATACCATATTTCAGAGAAAACAAAATGAGCCTGAATTTGATGTTAATTGTCACTGGTGTATTGCAACCCCGTTTTAATTCAGACTCACTCTGAAGATCTATGTTCTGTGACAATTTCAAAGCGGATGTTTTTCCTTTGGAATGTCTGTCACCAAAATCTTCTCAATAACAAACTCTGAATAGTACAGCCCAACAACTGAGCAGCGTGCCTGGAATCAGTAGCCCTCACAATAGGAAGCAAACTTTGAGAGCGAAGAGGGAAGAAAGTGTATCTTCAAATACTAGCAACACAATATTACCTGAAAGGGAGATTTGCATAACAAAAGTTTGTTTTGTTTTGTTTTAAAAAATATATATTTTATTCAAATTTGTTTGGCCAAACAAAACAATACAAAGGTTTTCCTTTTTACAACAATGAAACAGTATAAATAACAGTGGCCGTTTTTAACAAATAAATAAATAATATATAAACTAAATGGCAACTGCCATATCAAAAATAATAACTCTCCAAAAATAAAATCAAACAATCCAATATACATAGCCTAATACAAATATCTATACAAAAACACCCCTGAGGACCCGCCCGGGCCCTCTCCCCCCTCTCCCCCCTGGGTTGCTGCTGTTACCTTCCCATTTCCTTTATCGTTCTGCGAGGTAGTCAATGAACGGTTGCCACCGCCTGGTGAACCCTTGAGCCGAACCCCTTAGTGCGAACTTTATCCGTTCTAGTTTTATAAACCCTGCCATGTCATTTATCCAGGTCTCCACGCCCGGGGGTTTGGCTTCCTTCCACATAACAACAACAAAGAACAAAGAAATGTACAGCACAGGAACAGGCCCTTCGGCCCTCCAAGCCCGTGCCGACCATACTGCCCGACTAAACTACAATCTTCTACACTTCCTGGGTCCGTATCCTTCTATTCCCATCCTATTCATATATTTGTTAAGATGCCCCTTAAATGTCCCTATCGTCCCTGCTTCCACTACCTCCTCCGGTAGCGAGTTCCAGGCACCCACTACCCTCTGCGTAAAAAACTTGCCTCGTACATCTACTCTAAACCTTGCCCCTCTCACCTTAAACCTATGCCCCCTAGTAATTGACCCCTCTACCCTGGGGAAAAGCCTCTGACTACCCACTCTGTCTATGCCCCTCATAATTTTGTATACCTCTATCAGGTCGCCCCTCAACCTCCTTCGTTCCAGTGAGAACAAACCGAGTTTATTCAATCGCTCCTCATAGCTTATGCCCTCCATACCAGGCAACATTCTGGTAAATCTCTTCTGCACCCTCTCTAAAGCCTCCACATCCTTCTGGTAGTGTGGCGACCAGAATTGAACACTATACTCCAAGTGTGGCCTAACTAAGGTTCTATACAGCTGCAACATGACTTGCCAATTCTTATACTCAATGCCCCGGCCAATGAAGGCAAGCATGCCGTATGCCTTCTTGACTACCTTCTCCACCTGTGTTGCCCCTTTCAATGACCTGTGGACCTGTACTCCTAGATCTCTTTGACTTTCAATACTCTTGAGGGTTCTACCATTCACTGTATATTCCCTACCTGCATTAGCCCTTCCAAAATGCATTACCTCACATTTGTCCGGATTAAACTCCATCTGCCATCTCTCCGCCCAAGTCTCCAGACAATCTAAATCCTGCTGTATCCTCAGACAGTCCTCATCGCTATCCGCAATTCCACCAACCTTTGTGTCGTCTGCAAACTTACTAATCAGACCAGTTACACTTTCCTCCAAATCATTTATATATACTACAAACAGCAAAGGTCCCAACACTGATCCCTGTGGAACACCACTGGTCACAGCCCTCCAATTAGAAAAGCATCCCTCCATTGCTACCCTCTGCCTTCTATGGCCTAGCCAGTTCTGTATCCACCTTGCCAGTTCACCCCTGATCCCGTGTGACTTCACCTTTTGTACTAGTCTACCATGAGGGACCTTGTTAAAGGCCTTACTGAAGTCCATATAGACAACATCTACTGCCCTACCTGCATCAATCATCTTTGTGACCTCCTCGAAAAACTCTATCAAGTTAGTGAGATACGACCTCCCCTTCACAAAACCGTGCTGCCTCTCACTAATACGTCCATTTGCTTCCAAATGGGAGTAGATCCTGTCTCGAAGAATTCTCTCCAGTAATTTCCCTACCACTGAAGTAAGGCTCACCGGCCTGTAGTTCCTGGGATTATCCTTGCTACCCTTCTTAAACAGAGGAACAACATTGGCTATTCTCCAGTCCTCCGGGACATCCCCTGAAGACAGCGAGGATCCAAAGATTTCTGTCAAGGCCTCAGCAATTTCCTCTCCAGCCTCCTTCAGTATTCTGGGGTAGATCCCATCAGGCCCTGGGGACTTATCTACCTTAATATTTTTTAAGACACCCAACACCTCGTCTTTTTGGATCACAATGTGACCCAGGCTATCTACACCCCCTTCTCCAGACTCAACATCTACCAATTCCTTCTCTTTGGTGAATACTGATGCAAAGTATTCATTTAGTACCTCGCCCATTTCCTCTGGCTCTGCACATAGATTCCCTTGCCTATCCTTCAGTGGGCCAACCCTTTCCCTGGCTACCCTCTTGCTTTTTATGTACGTGTAAAAAGCCTTGGGATTTTCCTTAACCCTATTTGCCAATGACTTTTCATGACCCCTTCTAGCCCTCCTGACTCCTTGCTTAAGTTCCTTCCTACTTTCCTTATATGCCACACAGGCTTCGTCTGTTCCCAGCCTTTTAGCCCTGACAAATGCCTCCTTTTTCTTTTTGACGAGGCCTACAATATCACTCGTCATCCAAGGTTCCCGAAAATTGCCGTATTTATCTTTCTTCCTCACAGGAACATGCCTGTCCTGTATTCCTTTCAACTGACACTTGAAAGCCTCCCACATGTCAGATGTTGATTTGCCCTCAAACATCCACCCCCAATCTATGTTCTTCAGTTCCCGCCTAATATTGTTATAATTAGCCTTCCCCCAATTTAGCACATTCATCCTCGGACCACTCTTATCCTTGTCCACCAGTACTTTAAAACTTACTGAATTGTGGTCACTGTTACCGAAATGCTCCCCTACTGAAACATCTACCACCTGGCCGGGCTCATTCCCCAATACCAGGTCCAGTACCGCCCCTTCCCTAGTTGGACTGTTTACATAGTGTTTTAAGAAGCCCTCCTGGATGCTCCTTACAAACTCCGCCCCGTCTAAGCCCCTGGCACTAAGTGAGTCCCAGTCAAAATTGGGGAAGTTGAAGTCTCCCATCACCACAACCCTGTTGTTTTTACTCTTTTCCAAAATCTGTCTACCTATCTGCTCCTCTATCTCCCGCTGGCTGTTGGGAGGCCTGTAGTATACCCCCAACATTGTGACTGCACCCTTCTTATTCCTGATCTCTACCCATATAGCCTCACTGCCCTCTGAGGTGTCCTCTCGCAGTATAGCAATATCCTTCGCTGGGCTACTAGGGACGCAAAGGCCAAGACATCAGCCTCTTTCGCCTCCTGCACTCCCGGCTCTTCTGCAACCCCGAATATAGCCAACCCCCAGCCTGGCTTGACCCGGACCCCACCACCTTCGAAAGCACCTTTGCCACCCCCACCCAGAACCCCTGTATTGCCGGACATGACCAAAACATGTGGGTGTGGTTTGCTGGGCTTCTCGAGCATCTCGCACACCTATCCTCTACCCCGAAAAATTTACTGAGCCTTGCTCCGGTCATATGCGCCCTGTGCAAAACCTTGAATTGTATCAGGCTTAGCCTGGCGCACGAGGACGACGAGTTTACCGTATGTAGGGCATCAGCCCACAGCCCCTCCTCAATCTCTTCCCCCAGCTCTTCTTCCCATTTCCCCTTCAGCTCATCCACCATGATCTCCCCCTCGTCCCTCATTTCCCTGTATAAATATCCAACACCCTACCATCCCCCACCCATGTCCCTGAGATCACTCTATCTTGAATCTCCTGCATCGGGAGCTGCGGGAATTCCCTCACCTGCTGCCTCACAAAAGCCCTCAGTTGCATGTATCGAAATTCATTCCCTTGGGGCAACCCATATTTTTCCGTCAGCCCTCCCAGACTCGCAAACGTCCCGTCTACGAACAGATCTCTCAGTTGCACAACCCCAGCTCTCTGCCATGCTCCAAATCCCCCATCCATTCTCCCCAGGACAAGCCTATGGTTATTTCTTATCGGGGACCGCACCAAGGCTCCCGTCCTTCCCCTATGTCGTCTCCACTGCCCCCAAATTTTTAGTGTTGCCACCACCACTGGACTTGTGGTGTATTTCTTCGGGGAGAACGGCAACGGCGCCGTCACCATTGCTTGCAGTCTGGTTCCTTTGCAGGACGCCATCTCCAATCTCTTCCACGCCGCTCCCTCCCCTTCTCCCATCCACTTACACACCATTGAGATATTGGCGGCCCAGTAGTTTTCACTTAGGCTCGGTATTCCGGATTTGGGGGGCGATTCCGGATTTGGGGTGGTTATCCCGGATTTGGGGGGTGATTCCGCATTTGGGGGGTTATTCCTGATTTGGGGGGAGATTCCGGATTTGAGGGTGATTCCGGATTTGGGGGGTGATTCCAGATTTGGGGGGTTATTCCGGATATGGGGGGATATTCCGGATTTTGGGGATGAATCCGGATTTGGGGGGTGATTCTGGATTGGGGGGGTTATTCCGGATTTGGGGGGTGATTATTCCGGGTTTGGGGGTGATTCCGGATTTGGGGGGTGATTCCGTATTTGGGGGTGATTCCGGATTTGGGGGTGATTCAGGATTTGGGGGGCGATTCTGGATTTGGGGGGCTTATTCCGGATTGGGGGGGTGTTTCCGGATTTGGGGGGTGATTCAGGATTTGGGGGGGTTATTCCGGATTTGGGGGGTGATTCCAGATTGGGGGTGATTCCGGATTTGGGGAGTTATTCCGATTTTGGGGGGGGATTCTGGATTTGGGGGGTGATTCCGGATTTGGGGGGGTGATTCCGGATTTGGGGAGTTATTCCGATTTTGGGGGGATTCCGGATTTGGGGGTGATTCCGGATTTGGGGGGTGATTCCGGATTTGGGAGGTGATTCCGGATTTGGGGGCTGATTCCGGATTTGGGGGTGATTCCGGATTTGGCGGGTGATTCCGGATTTGGGAGGTGATTCTGGATTTGGGAGGTGATTCCGGATTTGGGGGGTGATTCCGAATTTGGGGGGGTTATTCCGGATTTGGGGGGTGATTCCAGATTGGGGGTGATTCCGGATTTGGGGTGGTGATTGCGGATTGGGAGGTGATTCCGGATTTGGGAGGTGATTCCGGATTTGGCGGGTGATTCCGGATTTGGCGGGTGATTCCGGATTTGGGGGTGATTCCGGATTTGGGAGGTGATTCCGGATTCGGCGGGTGATTCCGGATTTGGCGGGTGATTCCGGATTTGGGGGTGATTCCGGATTTGGGAGGTGATTCCGGATTTGGGGGGTGAATACCGGATTTGGCGGGTGATTCCGGATTTGGGAGGTGATTCCGGATTTGGGGGGTGATTCCGGATTTGGGGGGTGAATACCGGATTTGGCGGGTGATTCCGGATTTGGGAGGTGATTCCGGATTTGGGGGGTGATTCCGGATTTGGGGGGTGATTCCGGATTTGGGAGGTGATTCCGGATTTGGTGGGTGATTCCGGATTTGGGGGGTTATTCCGGATTTGGGGGGTGATTCCGGATTTGGGAGGTGATTCCGGATTTGGGGGTGATTCCCGGATTTTGGGGGTGATTCCGGATTTGGGAGGTGATTCCGGATTTTGGGGGTGATTTCGGATTTGGGACGTGATTCCGGATTTGGGGGGTGATTCCGGATTTGGGAGGTGATTCCGGATTTTGGGGGTGATTCCGGATTTGGCGGGTGATTCCGGATTTGGGGTGATTCCGGATTTGGGAGGTGATTCCGGATTTGGGGGGTGATTCCGGATTTGGGGGGTGAATACCGGATTTGGCGGGTGATTCCGGATTTGGGAGGTGATTCCGGATTTGGGGGGTGATTCCGGATTTGGGAGGTGATTCCGGATTTGGGGGGTGATTCCGGATTTGGGAGGTGATTCCGGATTTGGGGGGTGATTCCGGATTTGGGGGGTGAATACCGGATTTGGCGGGTTATTCCGGAATTGGGAAGTGATTCCGGATTTGGGGGGGTGAATACCGGATTTGGGAGGTGATTCCGGATTTGGGGGGTGATTCCGGATTTGGGAGGTGATTCCGGATTTGGGTGGTGATTCCGGATTTGGGAGGTGATTCCGGATTTGTGGGGTTATTCCGGATTTGGGAGGTGATTCCGGATTTGGGGGGTGATTCCGGATTTGGAGGTGATTCCGGATTTGGGGGGGTTATTCCGGATTTTGGAGGTGATTCCGGATTTGGGAGATGATTCCGGATTTGGGAGGTGATTCCGGATTTGGGAGGTGATTCCGGATTTGGGAGATGATTCCGGATTTGGCGGGTTATTCCGGATTTGGGAGGTGAT